>NW_015541005.1:111552-142561 GCF_001515605.1 Sinocyclocheilus anshuiensis | reverse complement strand
AATGTTTAACAAGAAAACGGAACTTATTGATAAATAAAAATGTGCTCTTTTCTCAGAGTAAGAGAGGAAGTCTTGACGAGAAAGCTAACACTGTGGGACACCAAGGGAGGAACAGCCAAGCCCCTCGACGAACCGCTGACACTTTGCCTACTCCGGTACGACACAGAAATTCTCATGGGCTGTAAAGAGTGTCATCACACTAGACTTTATTTAAGTCTTGTGTGAACTTTTTTTAAAGGTGATGTGTGTAATATTTTGCAATGCTAAAATACTTTACTATCCTATCTTATTGTGCGTTCAAGTCACGTTGGAAAAGTTGATCGCACATGAGCACCATCACAAAGTCATAATTACGATTGAGAAACTCTGAATTTTCTTTAAGCCCCGAGTTTCTGAGTTGGGGACGTGTCAGTGAGAAAATCTGTCGGATGCCATAGACGCAGCCAAAAATTGTAGACATGCAGCGTCTGTAATGACTGTAAATTTGTTTAAATTAATTAAGTTATTAATTTATTTATTTTTGTCATTTACAATAAAACTATCTAAGTTGCAACTACAAAATATGATTGTATATAAATAAAATTGTATATAAATACGATTACAATAGAATATATAACAATTCAGTTTACAGCAACCTCATAAATTGAATAAAATCAGAAAAAAAGCAAAAAAAAAACTGATGCACAATCTTTATTCATTATTTTGTAGTTGTAGAGTTTTAAAAAAAAATCTTGCTCCGACCAAAGTGACTTGAATGCACCTGACATCATAATTATGACTTGCCAACTCATTAATATGAGCGTCAAAAGAGGACTTGAATGAACCAACCAATGGCATGAGTTTGGGGGCAGGACTATCTGTTTGTCCAGCCAATAGAATGTAAGAGGTGTTCGAGAAACTTGTTTGCAATTTTTTTTGCAATTCTCTTTCATAATGCACAGAAATTACACACTGCACCTTTAAATGCTATACACGGTTATTTATTTACCCATATTTATTGGTAATTTATCCATATACATTAGTAAAATTAGTAAAATGCAGATTTTACTTTCATATCCTCAGTTTTACAAAATGATTTAGGAACCAGCCATTTAGGAACATTAAGGAACAAAGTTCAGAAGGATATTAGTACCTTTTATTATACTGACGCTTCATTGGGTGTGTGTGTGTTTTAGCGGTCAACCATACAGGTGAGAGCAATGTATGACTTCACAGCAGAGGAAGATGACGAGTTGGGCTTCAGTTCCGGTGAAATGATTGAAGTACTGGACCGTTCTGATGCATCATGGTGGAAAGGTCGATTGCGTGGCAGGACTGGTCTGTTCCCTGCCAATTACACAGAACAGATCTGATGTCTTCTGATTGCTCAGAGGTGTGGAATCACTATGCTAAGAGTCAAATCCATCAATCGCTTACTAAATGCCTGTCAATAATGTACGGACTGGTCAATTATTTTCAAATTACTTTTATAAAACTGGCTGTAGAACTGTTGAGGAGAAGTGAGAAAAAGACTCATGAAGCTCTTTGTTGCTTCTCTTTTTCATATACATAATCTTTTTTTTTATACATAATTTTTATGGTACGAAGAAAGAACTATACCATTTCTCTTATGTGTCAAATTCTCCTAATGACTAGACATTTCCCTTATATGAATTACTGAATTATACAGTACATAGCCCTTACAGTGACCCCTCAGTTCATGTTTATATTTTAAGATCTTCAGTAGGACACACTAACACAAGATACAGTGTTACAGTAAGCAAAGTTTTTGTTACTGTACCCATTTTTGTATTAAGAAGTGATTTGTCAAAATAGGCACAGGCAGAAGAGGTATGATTATTGTTTTGTTATACAGGATGGAAAATACGGATGGCAAATATGGTAATAACAGCGGACTTGAATAAATCTTTCTGCTTTCAAATATAAGTCAAGTGATCTTTTCAAAGAGGTAGTTCAATCTAATTCTGTCATAATTTAATTACTGTCATGTTGTTTCAAACCTGTATAACTTTATTTCTATTTTCCGTGTTCCACGGAGGAAATAAAGTTACAGGTAAAGGATAACAGAATATTACGAAAATTAACCATTGTTTTATTTTAGTAAAAGTGTAGAAACCGTGGTTTTCTGGCGCATTGATTTACATTTGTATAATAACAGTTTTTCTACAAATACCTTGGTTAAACTATAGTGTAGCAAAACCAGAGTTAATTTGTGGTTACCATGGTTTAACTATACCATGGTTACAGTAAGCAAAGTTTTTATGTTACTGTACCCATTTTTGTATTAAGAAGTGATTTGTCAAAATAGGCACAGGCACTAACTATAGTAACCATGTTTTTTTTATTTATTTTTTTATTTATTTATTTTTTTTTAGTAAAAGCATGGTTAATTTTCGTAAGGGTAAATAAAAAAATATTTTTTTATTTATTAGCCTATTATTAGGCCTATTATTGTTTTTTAAGCTTTTTTTGGTGGTAGTTATATTCTTGTATTTACTTTTTTGGTAAAGAAACAAAAAGTTGGCGTCAGTCAAGGAAACTACCGTGACGGTTTCATCCGTGTTTATTTTAAGTTAAACAAGTGTCGTCATGTCAATTCACAAGAACCTTCATACAGAGCGCTGAAGCCCCGCCTACCACGCTATCGAAGCTCCGCCCACTAATTGTCTTTATTCTAGCTCAGAAACACCTCAGCCAACCACTCAAACAGGTAAAGGTGTGCTGAGCGTTCTGCCTTGAGCCACACAGGTGAACCGTTGTTTCCGGGAGCACAGCTGTCATGGCTGAGTCTCAGCTAGTATGCATGGACGATGAACATGTTAACGTGAAAATACCGGAGTCCAAACCGGAGTTTTATTACAGCGAGGAGCAGCGGGCCGCACTCGAGCAGCTCTTGAAAAACGGGGATGGCGCGTTCAAGATGCGTCTCAAAGAGGATAGTGTTAAAGACTTTCTCTCCGCAAGGGAAATCAAATGGATGCGGGACACCTTCCAGGAATATGACAGCGACTCGGACACCTGCTGCTCACGGTCGCCCCATGATACGAGTGAAGACTCAGGTGTGCACTCAACCTACTGGCCGACCATGTCTGATACGGAGATCCCTCCGCTGGACATCGGTTGGCCCAGCAACGGCCATTACAAAGGGGTAACTCGGGTGTCGGTTTACACCCACCCACCAAAATCCAACAGTCCGCATATTAAAGAGGTGGTCCGCAGACTCGTTCAAGAATCCACAAAGGTAAGCGACCATGGCCGTCTACCATTTATTCCAAACGAAAACACTTTCTTTTTTTATATACTATTTTTTTTAATTACTAGTGAAAAAAACAAGTATTCCAATAATAATGACTAACGAATAGTAATAGCTAGTGACTAATGAAAATTCCTAACTATTCATTAGTCATTAGTAGGCTACTTAGTGACCTATATCTGTTCAATTAGTCATCAGTACCTATGCATTATATACTAGTAATAGCATCAATAGTATACCAACAAGTAGCTATCCCATTGTTTAGCCTACTATTGGCAATGTAGGCTATTTCTAACTTGTGTGTGTTATCATTTGTTGCTGGTAGCTATTCAAGTTTTACTAGTAACTGTTCTTGAGGTATTAGTACATGGTTACTAGTCCATTTCCAGGAGATTCTCAATATCTAGTTTTCCTAGTAGCAATTGGGTACTAAATACATCGTTTCTACTAAAATGTAACTAGTAAGGTAACTACACTCTTAAAAATAAAGGTTCCAAAAGGGTGTTTTTGCAGCAGTGCCATAGAAGAACCATTTTTGGTTCCCAAAAGAAACTTTCAGTGAACAGTTCCTAGAAGAACCATTTTGAAGAACATTTTAAAAATCTAAAGAACCTTTTTTGACTATAAAGAATCTTTTCTACATTTGAAAGGTTCCACGGGTGTTCAAGGTTCTCCGTAGAACCATTGATGCCAATAAAGAACCTTAATTTTTAAAAGTGTAGTGGTAACTGAAATATGAAATGTTACTGCTGGTATAAATACTATGAGTCTGTGTCTCATAAGGTACTTGTGTCAAGTAAATATGTTTGTGTATTGAAATAGATACTAGTATCTTTTGGAATAGTTGCTAGAAACTTCAAAAACCTTAATCGTAAAATTGGAATAGGAACAATTTTAATACGTGGGTTAGATGGAAGTGAATAGTTGATATTTGAATCCCTAACTTGAAATCAAATGGTTAATAGTGAAATTTAAAAATATACTTCTCACTATTGGAGTATTAACAAATAAAGTAGTAACAGAAATATATAGTTCATTTTAAGGATGTAAGTAATGTGTCATGACTTACGCTAAGTCATATTTCAGATGTTTTATAGATTTATTGGTTTCATTTGTATGATTCACATGAAGATGAAGCATGTGGCCTAAACAAGTTTTATTGTATAAGTTTATATGGGGCTGTCATTGACATATTTTGAAGTTAATTGTCAGTCATGTGGTTGTGTACTTTCCACTGAGCATAAGATCATCTTTTAAAATAATTAGCCTAACATTTAACGCTGACCTAACTGTTTTAAAAGCTACCATAAAGTTGTGGGAATATGGAAGAAGGAATGATTTAATGAAGTTAAGTACAAATATTAAGAATTAAGTTCAGCAGATTTCGTTTGCCGAAGAAGACATTTCTTCAGAAACTGCTGAGGCCTAGTCCCTGTGGCTATGGGTATTTTGGTGGAGTGCTGTTTATTTGTGAAATAGCTCTGAGCTCTTATTTGGAAATCACCCTGACTAAACATTGATCTTTAGTCATACAAAATGATATGAAACAGAAACATTCATTTGAACTTTAAATGAAAAGCCTAAATAAATAAATAGATACTGCAAAATGATAATGAACTTAATCTAATCTAATGATGGAATTTTTATTAGCATAATATATTAAGAACTATTAAAAAGAAAAGATATTCTCATAAAGACCAATTTCCCCTAAAAACACAAAACAGAGGTATCTAGCCATTGGTTAAATCAGGTATGTATAGAAATATCTAACCGTTTGTACTATATGTACTATATTGTACTATACTATATGTGTGTCATTGTGAATGAGTTTCAGTAAAAAGAGTGAAGTAATAATCAGTCAGGAAATCACCCTCATGTAGCCTTGGGTTTTGTCTGTAAGTTCCTTGTCAATCACACTGCCGGAGCCCTCAAGTCATACACACACAGTGTGACTTCCTTAACAGTGATAAGTTATAATGACACACTTTAGGTACAAAGTATTTCAGCTGCCTTCACTCAATGTACATAACCCTCAATAAATACAAAAGCTGTAAAAACATTAATGAAAAGTGTTAACTCAAGAACTACTACATTTCATTGTAACTTGTAATTTAGTTCCGTTTCCTCTCACAAATGCCTTGTAAATCTGTCATACATCCCGAACACAATGAGATAATAATACTCAACAGGTCATTACAATCTTTGGACCTGATTTTAATGGGCCATCTCTGTTTGTAACAGCAAAATTAATACAGTATAATATATAGCTGGTTAATTTTATTGTAAATACACAAACATTTTACGTCTGTGTTCTGGTTGTCACACTGTCATCACATCTCTTTGCACCATAAGTACACCCGTAAGACTTATTTGTTGGACGGCTGCGGTGAAACTTATTCAAATGCACTTGACACACTGAGTTAATTATGTTCTGGCAGGTGCTGCTCTTATTTTGTTTAGTTTTGTAGTTACACTGATGTCGATTTACATTTATACAGCAACTCAGACTGTTTTTTGGAATATATAATGATTCAGTTTACATCACCTTCATAAATTGAATAAAAACAGAAAAAAGCAAAAACACAATGATGTACATTATTTATCATTTTGTAGATGTAGAGTTCAAAAAGTGTCGAAAAGTTAAATCGCCATCTTGCTCCGACCAAAGTGACTTGAATGCACCTGACATCATAATTATGACTTGCCAACTCATTAATATGAGCGTCAAAAGAGGACTTGAATGAACCAACCAATGGCATGAGTTTGGGGGCAGGACTATCTGTTTGTCCAGCCAATAGAATGTAAGAGGTGTTCGAGAAACTTGTTTGCAATTTTTTTTGCAATTCTCTTTCATAATGCACAGAAATTACACACTGCACCTTTAAATGCTATACACGGTTATTTATTTACCCATATTTATTGGTAATTTATCCATATACATTAGTAAAATTAGTAAAATGCAGATTTTACTTTCATATCCTCAGTTTTACAAAATGATTTAGGAACCAGCCATTTAGGAACATTAAGGAACAAAGTTCAGAAGGATATTAGTACCTTTTATTATACTGACGCTTCATTGGGTGTGTGTGTGTTTTAGCGGTCAACCATACAGGTGAGAGCAATGTATGACTTCACAGCAGAGGAAGATGACGAGTTGGGCTTCAGTTCCGGTGAAATGATTGAAGTACTGGACCGTTCTGATGCATCATGGTGGAAAGGTCGATTGCGTGGCAGGACTGGTCTGTTCCCTGCCAATTACACAGAACAGATCTGATGTCTTCTGATTGCTCAGAGGTGTGGAATCACTATGCTAAGAGTCAAATCCATCAATCGCTTACTAAATGCCTGTCAATAATGTACGGACTGGTCAATTATTTTCAAATTACTTTTATAAAACTGGCTGTAGAACTGTTGAGGAGAAGTGAGAAAAAGACTCATGAAGCTCTTTGTTGCTTCTCTTTTTCATATACATAATCTTTTTTTTTATACATAATTTTTATGGTACGAAGAAAGAACTATACCATTTCTCTTATGTGTCAAATTCTCCTAATGACTAGACATTTCCCTTATATGAATTACTGAATTATACAGTACATAGCCCTTACAGTGACCCCTCAGTTCATGTTTATATTTTAAGATCTTCAGTAGGACACACTAACACAAGATACAGTGTTACAGTAAGCAAAGTTTTTGTTACTGTACCCATTTTTGTATTAAGAAGTGATTTGTCAAAATAGGCACAGGCAGAAGAGGTATGATTATTGTTTTGTTATACAGGATGGAAAATACGGATGGCAAATATGGTAATAACAGCGGACTTGAATAAATCTTTCTGCTTTCAAATATAAGTCAAGTGATCTTTTCAAAGAGGTAGTTCAATCTAATTCTGTCATAATTTAATTACTGTCATGTTGTTTCAAACCTGTATAACTTTATTTCTATTTTCCGTGTTCCACGGAGGAAATAAAGTTACAGGTAAAGGATAACAGAATATTACGAAAATTAACCATTGTTTTATTTTAGTAAAAGTGTAGAAACCGTGGTTTTCTGGCGCATTGATTTACATTTGTATAATAACAGTTTTTCTACAAATACCTTGGTTAAACTATAGTGTAGCAAAACCAGAGTTAATTTGTGGTTACCATGGTTTAACTATACCATGGTTACAGTAAGCAAAGTTTTTATGTTACTGTACCCATTTTTGTATTAAGAAGTGATTTGTCAAAATAGGCACAGGCACTAACTATAGTAACCATGTTTTGTTTTTTTTTTAGTAAAAGCATGGTTAATTTTCGTAAGGGTAAATAAAAAAATATTTTTTTATTTATTAGCCTATTATTAGGCCTATTATTGTTTTTTAAGCTTTTTTTGGTGGTAGTTATATTCTTGTATTTACTTTTTTGGTAAAGAAACAAAAAGTTGGCGTCAGTCAAGGAAACTACCGTGACGGTTTCATCCGTGTTTATTTTAAGTTAAACAAGTGTCGTCATGTCAATTCACAAGAACCTTCATACAGAGCGCTGAAGCCCCGCCTACCACGCTATCGAAGCTCCGCCCACTAATTGTCTTTATTCTAGCTCAGAAACACCTCAGCCAACCACTCAAACAGGTAAAGGTGTGCTGAGCGTTCTGCCTGGAGCCACACAGGTGAACCGTTGTTTCCGGGAGCACAGCTGTCATGGCTGAGTCTCAGCTAGTATGCATGGACGATGAACATGTTAACGTGAAAATACCGGAGTCCAAACCGGAGTTTTATTACAGCGAGGAGCAGCGGGCCGCACTCGAGCAGCTCTTGAAAAACGGGGATGGCGCGTTCAAGATGCGTCTCAAAGAGGATAGTGTTAAAGACTTTCTCTCCGCAAGGGAAATCAAATGGATGCGGGACACCTTCCAGGAATATGACAGCGACTCGGACACCTGCTGCTCACGGTCGCCCCATGATACGAGTGAAGACTCAGGTGTGCACTCAACCTACTGGCCGACCATGTCTGATACGGAGATCCCTCCGCTGGACATCGGTTGGCCCAGCAACGGCCATTACAAAGGGGTAACTCGGGTGTCGGTTTACACCCACCCACCAAAATCCAACAGTCCGCATATTAAAGAGGTGGTCCGCAGACTCGTTCAAGAATCCACAAAGGTAAGCGACCATGGCCGTCTACCATTTATTCCAAACGAAAACACTTTCTTTTTTTATATACTATTTTTTTTAATTACTAGTGAAAAAAACAAGTATTCCAATAATAATGACTAACGAATAGTAATAGCTAGTGACTAATGAAAATTCCTAACTATTCATTAGTCATTAGTAGGCTACTTAGTGACCTATATCTGTTCAATTAGTCATCAGTACCTATGCATTATATACTAGTAATAGCATCAATAGTATACCAACAAGTAGCTATCCCATTGTTTAGCCTACTATTGGCAATGTAGGCTATTTCTAACTTGTGTGTGTTATCATTTGTTGCTGGTAGCTATTCAAGTTTTACTAGTAACTGTTCTTGAGGTATTAGTACATGGTTACTAGTCCATTTCCAGGAGATTCTCAATATCTAGTTTTCCTAGTAGCAATTGGGTACTAAATACATCGTTTCTACTAAAATGTAACTAGTAAGGTAACTACACTCTTAAAAATAAAGGTTCCAAAAGGGTGTTTTTGCAGCAGTGCCATAGAAGAACCATTTTTGGTTCCCAAAAGAAACTTTCAGTGAACAGTTCCTAGAAGAACCATTTTGAAGAACATTTTAAAAATCTAAAGAACCTTTTTTGACTATAAAGAATCTTTTCTACATTTGAAAGGTTCCACGGGTGTTCAAGGTTCTCCGTAGAACCATTGATGCCAATAAAGAACCTTAATTTTTAAAAGTGTAGTGGTAACTGAAATATGAAATGTTACTGCTGGTATAAATACTATGAGTCTGTGTCTCATAAGGTACTTGTGTCAAGTAAATATGTTTGTGTATTGAAATAGATACTAGTATCTTTTGGAATAGTTGCTAGAAACTTCAAAAACCTTAATCGTAAAATTGGAATAGGAACAATTTTAATACGTGGGTTAGATGGAAGTGAATAGTTGATATTTGAATCCCTAACTTGAAATCAAATGGTTAATAGTGAAATTTAAAAATATACTTCTCACTATTGGAGTATTAACAAATAAAGTAGTAACAGAAATATATAGTTCATTTTAAGGATGTAAGTAATGTGTCATGACTTACGCTAAGTCATATTTCAGATGTTTTATAGATTTATTGGTTTCATTTGTATGATTCACATGAAGATGAAGCATGTGGCCTAAACAAGTTTTATTGTATAAGTTTATATGGGGCTGTCATTGACATATTTTGAAGTTAATTGTCAGTCATGTGGTTGTGTACTTTCCACTGAGCATAAGATCATCTTTTAAAATAATTAGCCTAACATTTAACGCTGACCTAACTGTTTTAAAAGCTACCATAAAGTTGTGGGAATATGGAAGAAGGAATGATTTAATGAAGTTAAGTACAAATATTAAGAATTAAGTTCAGCAGATTTCGTTTGCCGAAGAAGACATTTCTTCAGAAACTGCTGAGGCCTAGTCCCTGTGGCTATGGGTATTTTGGTGGAGTGCTGTTTATTTGTGAAATAGCTCTGAGCTCTTATTTGGAAATCACCCTGACTAAACATTGATCTTTAGTCATACAAAATGATATGAAACAGAAACATTCATTTGAACTTTAAATGAAAAGCCTAAATAAATAAATAGATACTGCAAAATGATAATGAACTTAATCTAATCTAATGATGGAATTTTTATTAGCATAATATATTAAGAACTATTAAAAAGAAAAGATATTCTCATAAAGACCAATTTCCCCTAAAAACACAAAACAGAGGTATCTAGCCATTGGTTAAATCAGGTATGTATAGAAATATCTAACCGTTTGTACTATATGTACTATATTGTACTATACTATATGTGTGTCATTGTGAATGAGTTTCAGTAAAAAGAGTGAAGTAATAATCAGTCAGGAAATCACCCTCATGTAGCCTTGGGTTTTGTCTGTAAGTTCCTTGTCAATCACACTGCCGGAGCCCTCAAGTCATACACACACAGTGTGACTTCCTTAACAGTGATAAGTTATAATGACACACTTTAGGTACAAAGTATTTCAGCTGCCTTCACTCAATGTACATAACCCTCAATAAATACAAAAGCTGTAAAAACATTAATGAAAAGTGTTAACTCAAGAACTACTACATTTCATTGTAACTTGTAATTTAGTTCCGTTTCCTCTCACAAATGCCTTGTAAATCTGTCATACATCCCGAACACAATGAGATAATAATACTCAACAGGTCATTACAATCTTTGGACCTGATTTTAATGGGCCATCTCTGTTTGTAACAGCAAAATTAATACAGTATAATATATAGCTGGTTAATTTTATTGTAAATACACAAACATTTTACGTCTGTGTTCTGGTTGTCACACTGTCATCACATCTCTTTGCACCATAAGTACACCCGTAAGACTTATTTGTTGGACGGCTGCGGTGAAACTTATTCAAATGCACTTGACACACTGAGTTAATTATGTTCTGGCAGGTGCTGCTCTTATTTTGTTTAGTTTTGTAGTTACACTGATGTCGATTTACATTTATACAGCAACTCAGACTGTTTTTTTCTTAACCTCTTAAGACCCTAGAAAAGATTTTTAGGAAAAACATTTAGAGCATAAAAAAAATGTAAAAGAATAAAAAAAATTATATTTTGTTCATAAGTTATGCTATGTCCTCGGTAGAGGACATCGGGACTCAATTAAAAAAAAACAAAAAAAAAGACATGAATGAACATGCATAGGCAAAAACAATAGATTTTTTAAAATCACCAATACATTTTTAGTTTTCAGGATTTGTTTTTTTTTTACCAAACTTTGTATAAAGATGATTCTGAACTATGTTATTACAGAATGATTTGATATACCATTTTTCTTTCTGCAAAATGTGTGTAAAATGGCCATAAACGGGTTTTCTCATTATATACAATGTATCTATAAACTAAATCTAATTTGCATATTAATGTGTTTTTGGGGCAACATGTAAGTGACTTCCTTAACAGTGATAAGTTATAATGACACACTTTAGGTACAAAGTATTTCAGCTGCCTTCACTCAATGTACATAACCCTCAATAAATACAAAAGCTGTAAAAACATTAATGAAAAGTGTTAACTCAAGAACTACTACATTTCATTGTAACTTGTAATTTAGTTCCGTTTCCTCTCACAAATGCCTTGTAAATCTGTCATACATCCCGAACACAATGAGATAATAATACTCAACAGGTCATTACAATCTTTGGACCTGATTTTAATGGGCCATCTCTGTTTGTAACAGCAAAATTAATACAGTATAATATATAGCTGGTTAATTTTATTGTAAATACACAAACATTTTACGTCTGTGTTCTGGTTGTCACACTGTCATCACATCTCTTTGCACCATAAGTACACCCGTAAGACTTATTTGTTGGACGGCTGCGGTGAAACTTATTCAAATGCACTTGACACACTGAGTTAATTATGTTCTGGCAGGTGCTGCTCTTATTTTGTTTAGTTTTGTAGTTACACTGATGTCGATTTACATTTATACAGCAACTCAGACTGTTTTTTTCTTAACCTCTTAAGACCCTAGAAAAGATTTTTAGGAAAAACATTTAGAGCATAAAAAAAATGTAAAAGAATAAAAAAAATTATATTTTGTTCATAAGTTATGCTATGTCCTCGGTAGAGGACATCGGGACTCAATTAAAAAAAAACAAAAAAAAAGACATGAATGAACATGCATAGGCAAAAACAATAGATTTTTTAAAATCACCAATACATTTTTAGTTTTCAGGATTTGTTTTTTTTTTACCAAACTTTGTATAAAGATGATTCTGAACTATGTTATTACAGAATGATTTGATATACCATTTTTCTTTCTGCAAAATTTGTGTAAAATGGCCATAAACGGGTTTTCTCATTATATACAATGTATCTATAAACTAAATCTAATTTGCATATTAATGTGTTTTTGGGGCAACATGTAATGAAAACAGAAGTGTAATAATGGGAGTAATATTTGACAAGATTTTCATAATAATATATAATATTTCATAGAATATTGAAACATAATTTATTTCCCTATTCAGTTGTTATGTCTCCCAAAATGCTAATAAACATGCTTTTAGTCCCAGTGTCCTCATATGAGGACATGTATGAAATCAACATCCTGTTTCGTAACAGAAAGTCATATTTTGATTTGAAACCCCATAACATTTTCCTGAGATGTTGATTTATGACAGACAGTTTAAAAATTAGACAGATTTAAATGATAATTACAAAATATTATCATATTTCCATAAGAGTGTCACTAAATTAATATCAGACATATTTGAAGACCAAGGAGAGGGAGTGGTCATGGTGAAACATCCAAACATTTAGTATCTCTGAAAAGCCCTGAATGTGCTCTGTACAGGACATCCAGACTTAAAACCGTGGCATGTATAGTCTCAGAGAAATACACCAAAATATAATGTCCTCATATGAGGTCACAGGGTCTCAGGAGGTTAATAAACTGATTTTACTATTCATTTTCAAGCACACCTTTTGTAATATTCTTGCTATAGAGTATTAGAAGACCAGACATTATATGCACATTTATGGCAATGTTATTTTATACTCTTCACATTCTGAGTACACTTATTGAGTTACTGTCCCGTAGTCTTTAGTTGGATGATATTTAGATGTGCCTTAAAAAGTTCAAAGCTGATTGCTGACTATTAGTTTTAGTTTCAGGAAATCAGGTGGCAATGTTAGCATTAGACTATGTCCACAGGACGTTGTATTTAGATATTATCCAGGTCGATCCTGACGCTCATGTCTTTGATGTCATGTGTTCATCTGAAGCAGATGGCGCCTCCTCTTGAGGAACTGATAGAAACATGCATGTCTGAAAATGTTAAAATAGCATTTCCTTGTACTGTATCTTGTGAAAGAAGCTTAAAAATGTTATTAAAGAATAGTTTACAATCAATAAAACATGTAATTTTCAAATATTTTCAGCTTTAGCAAAAGAACTGAATCTGTTATCAAAAGTGATTCAACCTGTGACACTCCTGTTCAGCTGTTATCTGTGTTTTCTCTTTAATGCAAATAGTTTCCTTCTTATTTACATAGCTTTGACATGCGAGTCAGTGAGGATGAAGAAGGGATTGAGGCCTAACCTTTACCTTAAACAAGCTTTGAATTGACCCAATAAATTTAAACTTGTTTTTCCACGTCATTATGAGATTTATGCTGACCTAGTTTGCATTTTATTTGTTAAAATGCTGTGGTGTGTGGTTTATATATAACACATACGTGTCTTTTAACCCAGATTGACTGCTTTGTTTCATAAATAGCTTGTGACTCATGTTGAGTTTGGACTTTTTCATTGCTAATGTGTCTGCTGGAGTGTATCTGCTCTGTGTTCTGTATGTGATTTCACATGTTCACTCAAACTGAGACAAACTAGACTGTCGCAGTGCAAGAAAAGAGAAATCCCCAATGTGGTTCATACTCACCTCAAAGCAGATGTAATGATAAGCTAAGTGAAGTTGCTAAGCTTTAACCTTGGTTTGGTTTCACTTGGTTTTCAGCTGGTTGCGGTGGTCATGGACCTGTTGACGGACCTGCTGATCCTGCAGGATCTGTTAGATGCTGCGAGTAAGAGGGGGGTGGCTGTGTACTTGCTGCTGGAGGAGCACGGCTTGCCGCACTTCCTAGACATGAGCAGCAGGCTGCAGATTTCTGTGCAGCACCTGAGGGTGAGTGATAACAATTGGTTGATACACAAGAAATTGTGTTTTGCATGAAACAAAAATGAAGCCAGTTTTAGGGCAATTATTTTGTGGCATTATTTTTGATAGTTAAGCACATTTCCCTCAAGTTATTATTAAAATAATGCAAAAAAAAAAAAGATCTATTCTCATTACCACAATAAAAAATAAATCACATTACCATAATAAAATAAATACAGTTTTTTAAATCATAGTAGTATTTGTGGTACAGGTTATAATTTATGATTTTAATACAAAAAAATAATACTTGAATGTCTGGTTCTTAGCAAAAAAAGAATCCGTAAAGGATGCATTGTGACAATGCAAATTGGAGATCAATATTTGCCTTTAAATAATGTCACATTGCAAAATATTTTGGTAACAGACTTCATTTTCAATGTGATTAATTGAAATTGAAATTGAAATTAATGATAATATATGTCAGGGTCCTATTTTACACCAAATTGCAAAACAATAAAATAAATTGTATATATAAATAATATAATTTTATATATTTTAATATATATAATTTTTACAATTAATTTTATTGTTATTTCTTATAAAATTGCAAGGAAATTCTGGTAAAGTTGATCATTGAGTACATGGCGTTTAAAGACAAACAATTGTAATCTTAACAACACTATGTAAACTTTTACCTTCTTCCAGGTTGGGAAGCAAAAATCAGTATCTGTTCTTCAACCCAATTCAATTTTTATTCCTTAGCACTAGCCATTAGTGAACCAAAATGTTGCACTTTATTAGTTTTAGTTTCAGGAAATCAGGTGGCAATGTTAGCATTAGACTATGTCCACAGGACGTTGTATTTAGATATTATCCAGGTCGATCCTGACGCTCATGTCTTTGATGTCATGTGTTCATCTGAAGCAGATGGCGCCTCCTCTTGAGGAACTGATAGAAACATGCATGTCTGAAAATGTTAAAATAGCATTTCCTTGTACTGTATCTTGTGAAAGAAGCTTAAAAATGTTATTAAAGAATAGTTTACAATCAATAAAACATGTAATTTTCAAATATTTTCAGCTTTAGCAAAAGAACTGAATCTGTTATCAAAAGTGATTCAACCTGTGACACTCCTGTTCAGCTGTTATCTGTGTTTTCTCTTTAATGCAAATAGTTTCCTTCTTATTTACATAGCTTTGACATGCGAGTCAGTGAGGATGAAGAAGGGATTGAGGCCTAACCTTTACCTTAAACAAGCTTTGAATTGACCCAATAAATTTAAACTTGTTTTTCCACGTCATTATGAGATTTATGCTGACCTAGTTTGCATTTTATTTGTTAAAATGCTGTGGTGTGTGGTTTATATATAACACATACGTGTCTTTTAACCCAGATTGACTGCTTTGTTTCATAAATAGCTTGTGACTCATGTTGAGTTTGGACTTTTTCATTGCTAATGTGTCTGCTGGAGTGTATCTGCTCTGTGTTCTGTATGTGATTTCACATGTTCACTCAAACTGAGACAAACTAGACTGTCGCAGTGCAAGAAAAGAGAAATCCCCAATGTGGTTCATACTCACCTCAAAGCAGATGTAATGATAAGCTAAGTGAAGTTGCTAAGCTTTAACCTTGGTTTGGTTTCACTTGGTTTTCAGCTGGTTGCGGTGGTCATGGACCTGTTGACGGACCTGCTGATCCTGCAGGATCTGTTAGATGCTGCGAGTAAGAGGGGGGTGGCTGTGTACTTGCTGCTGGAGGAGCACGGCTTGCCGCACTTCCTAGACATGAGCAGCAGGCTGCAGATTTCTGTGCAGCACCTGAGGGTGAGTGATAACAATTGGTTGATACACAAGAAATTGTGTTTTGCATGAAACAAAAATGAAGCCAGTTTTAGGGCAATTATTTTGTGGCATTATTTTTGATAGTTAAGCACATTTCCCTCAAGTTATTATTAAAATAATGCAAAAAAAAAAAAGATCTATTCTCATTACCACAATAAAAAATAAATCACATTACCATAATAAAATAAATACAGTTTTTTAAATCATAGTAGTATTTGTGGTACAGGTTATAATTTATGATTTTAATACAAAAAAATAATACTTGAATGTCTGGTTCTTAGCAAAAAAAGAATCCGTAAAGGATGCATTGTGACAATGCAAATTGGAGATCAATATTTGCCTTTAAATAATGTCACATTGCAAAATATTTTGGTAACAGACTTCATTTTCAATGTGATTAATTGAAATTGAAATTGAAATTAATGATAATATATGTCAGGGTCCTATTTTATACCAAATTGCAAAACAATAAAATAAATTGTATATATAAATAATATAATTTTATATATTTTAATATATATAATTTTTACAATTAATTTTATTGTTATTTCTTATAAAATTGCAAGGAAATTCTGGTAAAGTTGATCATTGAGTACATGGCGTTTAAAGACAAACAATTGTAATCTTAACAACACTATGTAAACTTTTACCTTCTTCCAGGTTGGGAAGCAAAAATCAGTATCTGTTCTTCAACCCAATTCAATTTTTATTCCTTAGCACTAGCCATTAGTGAACCAAAATGTTGCCCTTTTATTCTTAACTCCCTGTGTGCGATCACACAATGCTAGTTAAAGTGAAGCCACGTGTTATCAAAACATCATAATGTGTGTATGTTAGCAATAGTCAGACGTGCCTTATCAGGCTTTGCTGGAAAAGAAGTCAAAAAGAACACGTGACTTACCATATCACTCACAAATGCACATGTTAACAGACTGTCAGCTGACCTTTAAGGGATCTGTGTGAACTTGAAACTCTGGTTGATTCTGGAGCTGTTGCCACAGGGTTCAACTGACTTCCTGGTCTGCTGTGCACACACATAACCACGCTGTAGAATGAAACCCAGTGCTTTCCGCAAGACTGCCCCAAATACTGCCGATCTCCCTAAGATACACTGCCAATGAGCCTTATCTATGTGGATGGATTGTTTTATATAGGACACTAGGGCTTTTCATCTGACACTTTACACTGAGCAATAGAGTTGGATACTTCAGCATTGTTATTTCCTGAAAGAGGATCTGCAGATTTCAACAGAACTAAGAAAAAAGGCAACTTGATCTTGTTTAGGAGAGTTGTGGAGTGCTCTAATCTCTCACGCTTCTGCTTTTTCCTCATCCATGCCAGCCTTGTACTCAAAGTCCTTTTGTCGCTACAGTATTCCTTTCTTTTGAGTCCTCAGTGTGCAAATGAAATCGCCACACCCCTGTGTGCAAGGATTTTTTCATTAACCTCTCACTACCGACTTCACCTTGGATATTTGCCCATGTCAGGTGTGTTGCTCTGACACCTCATGCCTTTTGTAAAATCCAGATTTGCCACTTTATACTGTTCATGCCAAGAACAATAACTATAAAGATAACAGTAGCTATATCATCCACACTCACAGACGATAACAATACATTTATTATAAGCATGGCAGTTTTGTTGTCTGCTGCTTTTAGCATGCAAGCTCTTTAAAGTCAGTGAATTTTGACTGTCTGTCGATGTTTTATTTTTCATAAACAGGAAAAAAATCATTCTGAAAGTTATACCAATTAAATCGTTCTGCTGTGTTATTATCGTTGCAGCTGTCTTATGGACACTATTTTCATAGAACTTGAACAGTTATTAAAACCTTTAGTTAAAGATAGTTCTCTTCAGTGTAAATGGGCCTTAACTGCCCTTTAATGACCTTTTTGTGGTACAAGCCAGATCTTGGTTCAAAGTTATAGCAGACTGTGCATCTTTTACTGTATGTCAGACAGTATGATCTAGATCTTAGCTAAGACTTTTAACTTTTTAAAACTTTTAACCGGATCGTGTGTTTTGACATCCTCATTTACACGCATAATTGAAATGATACCGCGGGAAGCAAGCCCTTGAGCTAATGTTGGCAATTTTTTTCCATTAAAAAAATCTTGTCTGGAGTCAGGAGTCAGTTGTGTCTGGATAACGAACTTGAGCGCACAAAAGATGCGATATGTGAACAGCCCCCTAAAAGAGATTTTTCTTTATTCTTCAGAGCAGACCTGTGGTAATTTTGTTCATAACTTAAATGCAATGCTAAACAGTGTTGGGGGTAACGCATTACAAGTAACGCAAGTTACGTAATCAGATTACTTTTTGCAAGTAACTAGTAAAGTAACGCATTACTTTTTTAATTTACAAGAAAATATCTGAGTTACTTTTGCAAAAAAGTAACGCCAGTTACTTTGTTTTCCCATTTATTGACTGACAAGTTTCCTGTCCCCATATTGGGAGAAATCAGCAGTGCAGAGGAGTTGTGTGCGCTGTGTGAACATGATGTTACTGTAGTTCTAGACTAAATGTGAATGTGCATTAATTCATCCCACTGACAAAAAACAGATTTAGTATTCATCAAAATGAATTAAAACAGTGAAATGCAAACTCAGAATATGATGCAAACCTGCAATAATTAAATATGTTAAATAACACAAATGTATCTAATCCCATTTTATTAACCAATGTCTTTGCTGCTGACCTTTGATGATCCAGTTCAACCATACTAATAAGCAAAAATGACTTTAGGTAAACTAACAATTGTGCTTCATTGTTTTTTTTTTTTTTATTGCTGAAGAGCGTTTCTTCTCCTGCGTTCTACTGTACAGACGTGAATTTACTTTTCCTTCAGCCTGAGGTTTATTCATTACACTTTTTGGTGTGAAAGGGCTTTTATATTTGCTATAAATAGAACTTCTTATATTAAAAACAATCATAACACATTACTTTCCATAAAAAGTAACTAAGTACCATAATTAGTTACTTTTTTAGGGAGTAACACAGTATTGTAATGCATTACTTTTAAAAGTAACTTTCCCCAACACTGATGCTAAATAATAAGATTTTTTCTCTCTCACATGCCCCAATGTCACCAGTTGCTGACCTCTTGTTTCCTCATACTGTAATTATTTTACTAGATAGACCCAAACATTTCAGTTCCTTTGAAACTGTCACAAAGCATCATTGATAAAAAAGTTACTGCAACTAGAGAAGCTTGTAACTTTTTTCCTACATAATAAATTGCTTGCACCTCTGAGTGCACAGACGAAATGTTATCTTGCATTCGGATGCCTGATGTTATTGAACGAAATTATGCATTAGTAGTTTTACAAAATCATGTTTTTAATATTTATTTTTGGTGGTTTTTTTTTTTTTTTTTACTTTTTATTAGTATAGGAAAGTGACGGGAAGCGAAGTGGGAGAGAGAGAAAGGGGGTGGGATCGGGAAAGGTCCTCAAGCCAGGATTCGAACTCGGGAAGATGTCCGTAATGCAATGCTATCGGTGCCAACGTCATACAAAATCATTTTGATGACAAGCTCAGGCATTTCAGAATGACTAAAACAGTATTTTACATACAATAGATTTACACTCCACAGCAAAAAATTATGCAGTGTACACACAGCTTTAAACATTGTTTTCTCTCTTTCTGATCTTTCAGAACCTGCGTGTGCGAACTGTGAGAGGCTCTGGCATGCCACTGTCCTTTGGTCGTCTGCCAGGATCGCTGTGCTCCAAATACATGTTGGTAGATGGAGAGAAAGTGATGTTTGGATCATACAGGTTCGTATACAGACCAAACAAGTACATCTTGTAGTAAATGTGAATGTGCATTAATTCATCCCACTCACAAAAAACAGATTTAGTATTCATCAAAATGAATTAAAACAGTGAAATGCAAACTCAGAATATGATGCAAACCTGCAATAATTAAATATGTTAAATAACACAAATGTATCTAATCCCATTTTATTAACCAATGTCTTTGCTGCTGACCTTTGATGATCCAGTTCAACCATACTAATAAGCAAAAATGACTTTAGGTAAACTAACAATTGTGCTTCATTGTTTTTTTTTTTTTTATTGCTGAAGAGCGTTTCTTCTCCTGCGTTCTACTGTACAGACGTGAATTTACTTTTCCTTCAGCCTGAGGTTTATTCATTACACTTTTTGGTGTGAAAGGGCTTATACATTTGCTATAAATAGAACTTCTTATATTAAAAACAATCAAGCCCTGTTCATATTTAAAAAGTAACGTGAAAGTAACGCAAAAGTAATATAACGCATTACTTTCCATAAAAAGTAACTAAGTAACGTAATTAGTTACTTTTTTAGGGAGTAACACAGTATTGTAATGCATTACTTTTAAAAGTAACTTTCCCCAACACTGATGCTAAATAATAAGATTTTTTCTCTCTCACATGCCCCAATGTCACCAGTTGCTGACCTCTTGTTTCCTCATACTGTAATTATTTTACTAGATAGACCCAAACATTTCAGTTCCTTTGAAACTGTCACAAAGCATCATTGATAAAAAAGTTACTGCAACTAGAGAAGCTTGTAACTTTTTTCCTACATAATAAATTGCTTGCACCTCTGAGTGCACAGACGAAATGTTATCTTGCATTCGGATGCCTGATGTTATTGAACGAAATTATGCATTAGTAGTTTTACAAAATCATGTTTTTAATATTTATTTTTGGTGGTTTTTTTTTTTTTTTTTTACTTTTTATTAGTATAGGAAAGTGACGGGAAGCGAAGTGGGAGAGAGAGAAAGGGGGTGGGATCGGGAAAGGTCCTCAAGCCAGGATTCGAACTCGGGAAGATGTCCGTAATGCAATGCTATCGGTGCCAACGTCATACAAAATCATTTTGATGACAAGCTCAGGCATTTCAGAATGACTAAAACAGTATTTTACATACAATAGATTTACACTCCACAGCAAAAAATTATGCAGTGTACACACAGCTTTAAACATTGTTTTCTCTCTTTCTGATCTTTCAGAACCTGCGTGTGCGAACTGTGAGAGGCTCTGGCATGCCACTGTCCTTTGGTCGTCTGCCAGGATCGCTGTGCTCCAAATACATGTTGGTAGATGGAGAGAAAGTGATGTTTGGATCATACAGGTTCGTATACAGACCAAACAAGTACATCTTGTAGTTTTGTCCACCATTGTGGTACGTTTGTTCAATCTTTAATCAATACATTTACTGTACACTTCCCATCTTTATAGTTTTACGTGGAGTTCCTCTAGGATGAACCGCAACACAATCACTGTGATGTCAGGACAGGTTGTTGACTTCTTCGACAATGACTTCAGAGAGCTGTATGCTGTGTCTGATAAAGTGGACCTGTATCGTGAGTTTCACATCAGTAAGCCGGCCCTGCCAGTTCCTGTGCTGAAAACGCCAACAGAACCCAACAAACTCACAATTCCTGTATCCACGTCACGCTTCCAGATCTCTGTAGGGGACTCCAAACAGGCCGGCCTAAAGGTGCCTGCACATAAATACCATAATCCTAAGTACTCTTTAGTCGTTGGCAACAGTCTAGGTGTGACTGGCTCCCTGCAGGATCTTTCTAAGCTGAGAGACTATGTTGACCATGCCTCTGTGAACAACATGGAAAAATTAATCTACACCAATGGGGACAGTGTACGTCCACAGTCCCCTACATCCCCAGATGGGACAGAGGATGGTAAAGGCGATGGGAAGAAGCCTTCGCTGTTTGGTTCTAAAAAGCAGCGCTCTTCCTTCCGCCATTTCTTGAAAGGCAGAGCAAACAACCAGAGTCCAGACACTCTCTCTAAAACAACCCATCAAAGCACAGATGTGAAACAGGTCAGTCATAAAGACACTAAGGTTACCAGCAACTCCAAGGAAGCATCTTGGTTGGCCAATCATATTAATGAGCAAGAAGACGCATCCAAACACGTCACTCCCGCTCCTCGCAAGATCTCAGAGACTGACAGCACTGGTGAAGTTGAAGACACATTTGAGATGATAGAGAATCCACCACAGGTTAAGTTTAAACTCAAGAAGACCAAAATGGGTCCAAGGAGTGTTTCTCTTCAGACTATTGCCACAGATGGTGAGGATGGTATGTATGCTGATTATTTATTTATATATCTTTTGAGTAGTGCAGTGTTTTCATGCACAATTTGGGGGGGAAATGTATTTTTAATTCTCAGATAAAAATTGTGATGCAATTTAAAATGTGATATAAAAAATTCTAGGTTTGCTTGTTTGTAGGGCTACACAATTTGGCCCAAATTTTGTTATTATATATCAACATTGCTATAAATAAACTATATAATTAAAAACTATAAAATTACAATAATAATATTTATAGCTGTCTTCATTTCTTTAGTTTCCAATGTTTAACAATAGAACCTTTACTTTGATGGAAAACAACAGGGAGCCCTTAAAGCTTCCTTTTTAAGCGCTTCTCATTGCAGCAAGTATGAGAAGATGGTTGCCACATGTTGTGTTCCCAAACGCATATTAAAGTGCTCAAGTGGAGTGGCATTGAGACGTATAAGAACACAGTGCTGTGCTTCACTCTGTAACATTGCATCTATTTATTTATTTAAATTGCAGCCCTTGCAATTTGATAATAGCACAAAGCCATATCAGAGTTTTATTTAGATTAATCATGCAGCCCTATTTTGATATTTTTAAAGTCTTGTTTGACATCTTTCGTTTCTTTTCAGGCCAGAGAGGGCGGAGGCGTAACCAGAAGAAGGCCTGTATTCAGTCCTGAGGTATCTCTGCAAAAGGAATCAACAAGAATGTGTGCTTATAGATCAGGATTTTGGATACAAGAGACATTTCTAAGAGAATATTAACAATATATGTTGTAAAAAAAGAGGACATTTTTCTTTATTATGTTCAGTTTGGACAAGATGTGGATAGTGATTCTCCCTACAATAATATTGATTCAGCTGTCAGCTGAAAAACTAAGTATTGGTGCTGTGTTTTTAAAGGGAAGTGAGGTTGTTTGAACAACCTCCAAAATGCTGCTGACGCTGCGAGGAGCTGGTGTCAGAAAAAAAATGACTGAACTGTAGTGCGCTTTCTGTGATCATGTGACCTCCTGCCAGTTACAGAGGTGGACTGCAGAGAGCTTTGAATGTAAGAGCGAAGATGTAGCATGCTACACATATTTCCTGTTCAGCAGATCTTTGCCCTGCATATATTTACCCAGGCCTAATCAGTTGCACTTACCCAATCCTCGAGCCTGTGGCTCCCTCAGAGTCATAAAGGAAGGAGGGAAAAGCTCCATAGCAAAGCTGACTGATGACAGATGAAAACAAGCCTGATCAGTTACCATTGAAGGTGCGGTCACATTTACCATTGCTCAGCAAAATTTCCCAGGCGAAATCCAATCATTTCAATATGAATCTGTAATATTGAGAGTTTTGCTAGAGGGGGAAAAGGTTCCCCACACAGATTTAATTTGGTCCCATGAAATCGCTGCATTGGTGTTCGAGCTGCTTGGTTTGAAAGTGACTTTTAAATCATTTTGTTCAACAAAAAGAAAAGCAGTCCAGCAATGTAAAATGAATGGCTTTATGTGTACATGGCATGAGTTGTACACTTTTATTACTTTATAAATATAAATTTCTGTACTGTGTTTTTAAGAATTCACACAGAACACATTTTTGATTTAAAGATGCATAACAAATCTGGAATGTATAAGAACATCTTGAGGGGGTTTTATAATAAAAGGCCGACATCTGTTTTGCATGTTTACATAAAAAATCAATTACAATGCAGCACAGTGGAAGGCAAAAACGTGTTCTGTGTGAACTAATGGCGTTTGGAAATAATAGATGTTATGCAACTGATTTTTAGATCAAGAGTGCCAATAAATAAAAAGCTGTGGCCTTAAATATATTGTTGCTTCTTATTTCTTTTCATTTAACTCCAGAAGATGTGATCTTGCACTGCATAAAACTGCCTTGAAGAAAAGACAATAAGCCTAATTTGCCAAATGTTAGTTTAATCAGGTTAAACAGATGCTTTTACACAATTTATCAGGTTTATTATTACTGTAGATGTGAGCGGTCAAATGTCATTATTGGTTTTGGTACGCTTCGAAAATGACAACTAGAAAAACTAGTATCATACCGAATTCTTTGAATGCAGAAACTTCTTGGAAAAGAGAATATATAGAAAAACTAAGTGCTTGATAATGTACTGAACATTTGTGGTATATTTCTGATTTTATTTTTCTCCCAAACTCAAAAGTTTTGGGTTTAAGTCCTTTGAAAAATGATGAACTGTTAGTTTAGAGTTTATTTAAAAAAATGTATGGTAAATTAGGCCACCTTTTGACAGTCATCTCAGTGTTGTCCAAGTTCAAAAGACCACTGAAAACATGACCTGCATTATCTGAACAACTCTCAGGTGATTCATGGACGGGCTGAATGGTCAGTATTGAGTTGATGGATAATGCAATATTGTGTTGAATTGTAGCTATATTAGACGACATAAAACTAAGCTGTGCTTAAGATGACATCCACAGTACCTGACCAGGCTGACATAATCAGAGATACGTCAACAGATCTGTTAGGCTAACATGGGTGTGACATTTGCCTTTCCTTGTTTGCTAAGAGTAATATGATGTGTGTTGCTAAAGCATGTACGTTAAACCAGTGACCTGCATGACCTTGAGCCAGACTCTTTAGTCTTGCAAGGGAAATAACAGAAATGGTTGAAGAGATGGCGAGCGAACTGGCAGAGATAAAGGAAATATGCACAGGAAGAGGGGAGTGTGCTTTTGTAGACCACAAGAAGTGCAGTATAGATGTAGCAAAGGAAGCAAATGTGCAACTTTTTTCAATAGACTAGAGCGTCATTTCAAATGTTTCTCATGTTCCAGGCTCGAAAAGCTGGTATAAAAAAAAAGCTTCGGGTATACTTTCTGCCATTGAAATTATTGGGGGGAAAGTCCCAAATATCCTATTTCTATTGATATTAAAGTCGATCTTCATAATCCCTCAAGTGTATGAACTGTACGCTTATAAATATATAGGCTACATACGCTGCAGGGATTATGAAGCTTGACCAACGGTGCCCTCTGCTGGACAAATGTGTGCAGTACTTGGTGAAAACGAGGCTTGTTTTGTAAATACCTTTAATTAGAGAATCCCAGTGCGACATCATTATATTTTAATAACATGGTCTTATCAAAAGTTTTAGGAATTACCTGAAATGACAAACGCTTATAATCAAATAATGGTACATTCATTAAATAAGTCATTTATTATGTACAGAATATGGATAATTTCAACCTGATCAACGTTAATGCTAACTGGCGTTGCAATATTTACAAGACAGACATATTAATTTTATTCTTACAAATCCTATGATTATAAAATGATAAATGCGTGTTAGTCAAATGGAATATACAAAAAAAAATAGCCAAATTGTGTGTCAAAACACAAATACCTTATTAAACTCTTTGAAATGTAGCTTAATTTAAATTTTTCATTGAAAATAAAATGAAGCTCTCACTTAAACAGGAGCAGAAAAATCCGACAGTTTCCAGGAACACTATACAAACTGTTTCATGTTTAGACATGGATATTTCACAATATTTTACAAATAAAATCTTTCCAAGGCATTTCTCGTAAGCGTTAAATAAATAGGAAACTATTTTTTCACAGAAAGCCTGACCACAACACCACCGTGTAAGCCAACCCTGAGGCTGCACACACAGCAGCGGTGACCTCTGAGTGCTGAGAGAGAGAGAGAGAGAGATTTAGCACCCTGAGAACCTCATTCATCATTTCCAGCTCATTCAGTCCACTGTAACCATCATCGTCCCTTTGGCTACTTCAGTCTGTGTGCAACTGTTTAAACGATCCGATCCCCTCAGTTCATCAGTCAGCTTCAGTCGTGTTGTTCAGTGTGGCTGATGATCTTCTTCTTGCGTGCAGATACCAGGTCATAGAAAGGGTCTTTTGTGATGCAAGCTCTAAGAACAAGAGAGGAAACAGTTAGACTCAGATGCAGTTTTTTTATTCTCAGTTCCTCTGTCAATGCAAACATATATATTTTAATTTGATTGTTAATGTATGACTAAGTGTGTGCACATTTCTGAACATACTTGACTTCCTCTTTCCCATGACCTACAAAAACACATTGATGAACTCATGAAAACGTATTGTTATCTTGCCATCAATATCTTAGTGTCTGTATCATATTTGTCTCTCATATTTTCTTGATTTTTTAATATTTTCTTTCTTTCTTTTTTAATCGTCATGTTGTGTTCTGGTCATTTTGACCCAGAGAAGATTCCTTTCTCTAAAAAAAAATACAAGATATATTTGACTAAATTAGACTAAAAATGAGAAATTAGACTGACTTTGCTTACACAGGATATAACAAGATCAATGAGGCATACAGTCTACTGTATCACTTCCTAAAAGACATAAATAAGCTGTCAAAACACTGTCCTATCAAAAAGATTGGATTCAAGATTCAGTGATAATATAGCATAATGAGAGATTTACAAGCAATTTTTAAAAGGCCGGTCATTTTTCACACCAAAAGTAGGTAAAAGCACAGAGGAAGGTTTAAATCATTAGTGTGTAAAGCACTTTAATTTACCACTATGTATGAAATGTTCTATATAAATACACTTTTAATAATACGATTGCTATTGAAACAATGTAAGCATTAGCATAATAGAAAAATGGAACTTTTTCCTTTCCTCTTTTTAGTGAGGTCTAAAACAGTTGACTTGTTCACTTATTCACTATTCACTACATAGTGAATGTCATAGTATGTTATATGAAAAAAATAGACACCATTTCAGAAAGTGCTCTTTGTATGAAACGAGTGAAGTCCCAAAAGACAAGAAAAATCATCACTTCAAAAATATCTGGATTTCAAACCTCATTTTGATGTGGTTTGAATTTCATTTGTAAACACTGGATGTCCCGTCTTGTTTGCTGGCGTTCGAACTAGGGTTGTGTGCCATTCAGAAATCGCAAATGATATTAAAATCAAGCCTGTTTATTTTTAATTGTTCGACTGAATGAATCACGTATACTATGCTGTCTGGTACCTGATGGCCTGGATCCAGTCAGCACGCTCCTCTTCAGAAGCAGCACTGAGTCTGTAGGAGTGATGTTTGCCTATCACAACTCTGCCATCTGTCTCTGTTTTACATGCCTTTATTGTCTCTCCTTTACGATGAGGGCTGAACAACTCCAAACAGAACTGAACGCGCATGTTTTAAAAGAGAAAATGCATATGCTTTTCAAAAGGTTACATTCCACGGTTACAATAGCATGTTATATCACAAACTTTTAAATGTCACTCTGTATTACGAGATGCTGACTCAGAAAGAAAAAAAAACAGAAATCAGGATCTGAGCAGAGTTTCATCAAAGCAAATCTAGACTGTGCTGACAGAGGTACAGCTATCACTCAGCGCTGACTAAAAGAACCATAAAGTAGCAGGTGCAATAGAGTCTAGAGAAACACACTATCTATTTGGATCAGTGATAATAAATGAGGTGGAATGGAAAAAACATGGTAAAAGTACCTGTTTGTGTGCATCCTCCACTTCTCTAACACTTAAGTTCTCTAGCGGGATGATTCCTTTTGGTTCTTGGTCCTAGAGAGGGGAAAGATTGCCTTTGAATGATCTCACTTGTAATATTCCTATTTAAATAGGAAACATGATCATTTTAAACTGATTTTAGTGTGTTTTGTTTCAGCGAACTTGATATTTTTGTAAAGGTGGAGTACTAACAGTGGTATATTGGAAATAGTAGAGACAGCCATCAGTCAAAATAAACCACCTCCGCTTCCAGGTCTTTATTCTGCCACCTATGGATTAACCAGAATTGTTAGTAACATTTAGATAAATAAAGATAACAGAAAAGAACAGATACATAACAGTTAGTTCCAGTCCTCTAACCTGATTGGCTGAGCTGCACTTGGCTATTTCACTGTTTGGACCAATCGAATTGTTTATAACAGGGATGAAGCTTCCAAGCTAACTAGGAACATTCTCAGAACTTTTGGTTAACTTTCTCACAAGTTCAGTCCAAGTTATGAACTAACGTTTGTCCAGTAATGTTAATTGAACGTTCATTTAAAGTTGTCTGGTCTTTAATAATGTTCTTAAAAAGTTAGCACAAAAACATTATTAGTGACCCTGGACCACAAAACCAGTCATAAGTGTCAATTTCTCAAAATTAAGATTTGTACATTGTCTGATTACTAAAATAAACTTGAAGTATACTACTTTTTGGTAAGGGAATATTTGAACTAGATACAACTATTTGAAAATCTGGAATCTGAGGGTGCAAAAAAATCTAAATATTGAGAAAATCCCTTTAAAGTTGTCCAAATTAAGTTCTTAGCAATGTGTATTACTAATCAAAAATTAAGTTTTAATTATGTACTGTATCTGAAGTCTCTTTCCCGAAATTCAGCCTTGGTGCAGAATTTCAGCCACTACGAGCCAGTCCCACAATGGGCTTTCCTTAGGACGTGCCATTTCTGTGTCTGTAGCTTAAATGCTAATGAGGAGGAGAGAGGCGGGGCAACTGCCATGCTTCGCTCGTTTGCAAGCCATGATGTCTCTCGAGGAAAAAGAAATATTTCGCTCGCCTCGCACGGTAGTAGCTCATTTTCTCATGGGTGGGCCAAATTCTCTGGGCGGGCAAAGCAGAGAAAGGGGAGGTAACCTTTCCCCGTATGACGACATAAAGGGAAGATTCCAGATTGGGCCATCTGAGCTTTCATTTTCTCAAAGGCAAAGCAGGATACCCAGGGCTCGGTTTACACCTATCGCCATTTCTAGCCACTGGGGGACCATAGGCAGGCTAGGGGAACTCATATTAATGTTAAAAAACCTCATAAAGTGAAATTTTCATGCCATGGGACCTTTAAGACTGGTTTTGTGCTCTAGGTTCACATTTGTGCATCTGACATGGAACTTTTTTTTCTGAAACATTTTTTAAATGATACTACTTGTTTCAGACTGTTCAGAAAAAAAATTCAAAAGTATAATGTTTGCAAAATTAAAAATGCGATGGCATAATCAAGTAAAACAATGTTTTTAAACATTTTAAAAAGGACGTTTTGAATATTCAGAGAACATTTTAAAAACTTAATAGAAACACTAGAAAAATGTTCTAGGAATATATATGTGTAAGCTGGGTACTGGTTCCTATGTTATCATGATATGTACAACACTTAACAGTACACAAGAGTAACAAACCTTCTTTCAGGAGCCAGCCCTCTCGGTCAGGATTAAAGAAGGTGTGAGTGAGATCATTGCCATCATCTTCTGGGATCTTAAAGGGTTCGTTCTTAATGCTCTCATAAAGTTTCTACAGGATGTGTCAAAAAATGAGAAATGAACACTTGATCATTGTAGAAGACAAAATCATGACTCCAACAATGGATTATCAAACGTTCAAATATACAAACATGTTCAATTAATGGAAAAAAAACCAAATGTAAAACAATGACTGTAAAATAATAACTACAAATAATAATATAATTATGTCTTCCTTGAAAATGTTCAACTGATCAAAATGTAATTCATTCCTGTGATGGCAAAGCTGACTTTTAAGCAGTCATTACTCCGGTCTTCAGTGTCACATGATCCTTTAGAAATCATTCTAATATGCTGATTTGTTGTCCAAGAATCATTTCTTATTATTATTATCAGTCAAAAACAGTTGTGCTGCTTAATATTTTTGTGTAAACTGTGATTGTAGAACATGCAAAAGAACAGGATTTTATTTAACTTCTTTTGTCACATTCTAAGTGACTTTTTTGTCAAATTTTATGCATTTTTTGCATCCTTGCTGAATAAAAGCATGCAAACTCATTCTAACCCAAACTTTTGAACAATATGTATATTTACTCTAGATGTGAGTATTTGGTTTGGTAAACTTGGAAAATGACCCTAAGACCTCTCTCACCTCCAGTAGTTCATCAGGAAGATCTTCTCCATGGTTGATTCCTCTGTTCATACTGATGAAACGTTCTAGTGTGGTCTTGTCTTTCACATTGGGGTTGTGCAAACTTGTGTTGAGCATGATGATAGCGAAGGAAAGGATGTAACAGGTGTCTGCAACACACATGAATACACACGCTTTCAAATGTGTACATGTAAGTAGTCTATAACAATGGTTCTCAACTACTTTTACTTCAGGACCTAGATATTAATGCCTTGAAAGTCAAACACTGAGATATATAGGCCAAACAACATTTTAGGCCCAAACAATTATTAACAAGACACAGGCTGGATAAGGAAAAACAACCATTTTGGTTTCTAAATGTCTGTTGAATTTTGATGTTTTCTTTCTTTTGGCAGTCAAACACAAAACCTATCCTCCAAATGCAAAGGTAATCTACCTGTGGACTGAAAAACCCCAGCGTTACAGGTGCAGTACCGCAGAGCAAAGGCCTCCATCATGCGGTCGATCTTCTGAGCCTCACCAGGTAGACGGAAACTCCACAAGAACTGCCTATGTCCACAATCAAACAATCACAGATTCGCCCAAAATTGGAAAAAAAAAAAAAATATATAGTCTGAATATGATAGAATGACATATGAAACAGGAAAATGAGGATCTCCACTCACCTTAAAGCCTGAACCAGATTAAGATTTGAGAACTCATGAAGGTCAACAAAGGCCTGCAGGATCTGAAGGTGGATCTCCTCCCTGTGGATACAAAAAGGAATCAACTCTTTTTCTATATCAAAACCACAAGGAGTATGGCCCACAAAAACCTCCTCCTCCTCATCCTCATACCTTTCTCCTAAAAAGTTGCCAATAGCTGTTTTATTGAGGCCTTCTTCTTTATAGAGGAACTCTGCCACAGCCTCTGGTTTCCACTCCAAAAGGTCATTGTCCACTAGGTACTGGATACCCTGGAAATAAACACACACAATTAACCTCAATGAAATTACCACAGACCATTGGCACTACTGTTACCAAACATTCATTAACAAACAGGATATAAGATACAGATCATAACGTATGATTTGCTGTTGGTCTAATAGCTACATCAACTGCATTTTGTATCAGTGAAATGCACATGCATTCTCTTTTATAAGCAGGTTTCAT
>NW_015541005.1:101078-111387 GCF_001515605.1 Sinocyclocheilus anshuiensis | reverse complement strand
GAAAGATGATCAAAACTGTACGGGTAAAGCAGTTATTGTTTTTACTGACCATGTATACCAAGCTACTCGGAAAATGCAGTGCGGCTTCAGCTCACTTGTTCTACAGAAACACAGGATGTGGTTCTATCTCTCTTTCTCTGTCTCTTTCCACCCCTTCTTCCTTTAACCTAGTTTAGCTAAATCTCCTCGTAGTTGTGAAGCTGTTGCATTACGTTGCTTTGTGCTGCATGCAACTCAAATGATTCATTGTTCATACCTTTTCTGGGTCCATGTTAAACTTCTTTTTTCCACACTGGATTCTCTTGTTCTTCATAACATTTTTACTAGAGGAGAATTTTAAAAAATGACATTATTGTAACAAAAATGAGAACTGTTCTAGCATGTTATAACAATATAGTGTTGATTCAGGTAAATCATAAAGTGAATGTGTAGTGGCTGATGCAAATAAACTAAACTCATCATTTTCTAGCATGTCCATGCGTAAAATTAACAACGTCACATCTAGAGCTAAAGCTCTTCTCGTAAAATTGATATCAAGAAACAGGAAATAGATACAAGCCCACGCTCAATGATGGTGTTTCGTGATGTGCAAAAAACCTGAACCTGCAAATGTTAACTGTGCATTCATGGCAGAATTCAATTCAAGGAAAATACTGCAGCTTCTAACGCACATGCAAGCACGTATAGGCATGTATTGTTACGTAAAATACGAAAATACTCAAAGCAACTTTTGCTGACCAGTGACTATGGAATGCACATTAAGTTTGAGATCCTAATCTACTGTTACATGCTTGGCTCTAGGAATTCACATTTTGTGTGTTCAGTTTTGGGAGACATGGATAGAGATTGCTATAAGTAAAGAGGCTATTTTATTAGACATTCTAATCTTAATCTAAACAACAAATGCTATAAACCCAAGTGACATATGTGAACATTATGAAAGTGGATATGAAAATGACCACAATGATTAAACCCTGTCATAAAGAGCAGTGCAACACAGAAAGAAACTACACACAGCGAAAATATTATGTAGGAAATGTCCAAATACTGGGTTTATCGATTCTTTTTCTAGTTGCTATGGTAACTCTGAGTGATAGCGGTGAATAGGCTACTCACTTCTCATCATCGGCCTCCATCGTTTGAATTTCTGTCATCATGTTTGCGATCTCCAGCCTGAGTTTCTGCAAGAGTGGAGAAATTGATCCGCCAAAGCTTTGTCTACATTTGATGACATATAGTTTACAAATGCTGCATCATTTGCTTCACAACGTTTTGCAAGGCATTTTTCTGGCAGAAAATGGTATTTATTTGCTTAAAAGCCTTTATCGTTATGTACGATACTATATGCAGAATGACACTGAATAAAGCCATATACCTGAATATCATCTAGAATCACATGCTTATGGACGTCAGTCTGCCTCTTGTCATTTGAATTGAAAGCTGAAGGTGCTGAAGATGACATATATATCAACAGTTAGCAACAGTCTCACATCAGATGCCCGATCTCACACTCATGCAGAAAAGGAATTGCAAAAAAGAGAAAACTGTGCAAACACAGCCCAAATTTCTCAGCTATAAATATATCTCTGCTATCTCAGTTTTGGAGAACTGCCCCACATAGGATGTATTTTGGCATATTAGTGGTTGCATTTACACAACACTGAAATTTCTGTGGATGCAATCACTCAAAATATTTACCACAGTGACTATGCTATGGAACAGCATATGATTTTATCGTAAAGTGTCATTGAGTCTGTTTGCATTTACAGTTTAAAAGCTATCCAAATTTTAAATAATATCTTTATTTTTAAAACTACTTTATGTTTCTTTAATAGCACACATACACTGTAGGCTTTTACAAAAAGTCCAGTGTGCAAGTTTGGATGAAGGTGATATCACAGGTGTCCCAGATGCAATGGAATATTTGGCCTTTAAAGTCCATTATTCACAGTTCAGCTCAGAGACAGAACTTATACAGCAGTCTCAAACCTTAAGAACATGATTAAGGAGGAACATACCTTTCCCCCAGAGGAAGCTGTCCTTTCTTTGGGTTCCCATGCTGGCTGTGCTGCAGGGAGACTGCAGTAAAACAGGAAGATCAGACTCAGAGTCAGTGCACAGACCAAGAGAAATGTTAAATCTGGAAGTACTAGGCTATATTAGATAATAGACTGTATTAAAATGACTAAAACATTATGATAATGTCTTGATGATGCCAGTTTTTCAGCATACAGATATATAGGCTAATATTCTTAAAACGAATTTAATATGATAAAAAAATAACCCCAGCAATAACCTAACAGACGCAAAACAAGACATAAGTAACAAAACAAACCTATTAAAAGCGAATACTACGACTGGTGAGAAGTTATGGATGTACAAGGACGTAAAACTTCTTTCCAACACTAAGGAAATAAATTATAAAGTAACGATACAAACGTTTTTTCAAAAGCCAAGGAAAGTGTTGAAAACGCATACCTTCATAAGTGTAACTCAGTGAGCAGGTACTCGGCGTCGTACAGTACGAGTGTAAACGTGAACTGCGCTTTAATTGATGAAGAAGCGCTGAGTTCTTCCGCGAGGAGGGTGACGTCGCGGCCATGAATGACAGCTGAGCTCTGAGAACTTACTTCCTCACCGTTTTTTTCGTTCTTTCACAAATGTCAATTAGATTTGATCACATTTCAATTCAGAGAATCCACTGACAAATAAATGAGAATCCTCCTCCCCACTGTTAAAAAAAGTCAATAAAAATAGTCCTAACTAATAAATATTCAATTTTAACAAATTCTAAATTGTCAATGAACTACTCTGAAGGTCCAGTCTTTCTTTCTTTCTTTCTTTCTTTATCCATCGTTTAATAGTCATCCTGTACTTACCAGTGGACGCATAATCACACAAAAGCAAAGGTTTCAGTTACCAATGCCACTGTAGAAATGAAAAAAGCTGGAAAATGGAGTATATGACTGGAAACTTTATTAAATATTAGTACCCATTATTTTGACAGCATGTTTCAAGTATTGATCTTTAGGGCTAAAACCTTTTTTTTTTTTTTTTTGAGGTAAACATTACTAAGTGCACTATCGGCACTTTCAATGATGATTCGACATTGCCCCCTTGTGGACTATAATGCAGATAACGCACTGATATAAAGCGCGTTCATGTCTTCCACTTAAAAGTTAAATACTTCCTCACAGTTCGACGTCCAAAACTGTCACAACCACATGAGCGAGTGCGCAGATTATAGAGAGAGAGAGAGAGAGAGAGAGAGAGAGAGAGAGAGAGAGAGAGAGAGAGAGAGAGAGAGAGAGAGAGAGAGAGAGAGAGAGAGAGAGAGAGAGAGAGAGAGAGAGAGAGAGAGAGAGAGAGAGAGAGAGAGAGAGAGAGAGAGAGAGAGAGAGAGAGAGAGAGAGAGAGAGAGAGAGAGAGAGAGAGAGAGACTGACACGCTGAAGTAGCTAATTTGTTTCCTGTACAACTTACAACTTAGTTCCTTCACAGTTGTTTTACAGCGGCAGACGGCAAAAGTTTGAGAGAGAGAGAGAGAGACACGAGAGAGAGACAGAGAGAGAGAGAGAGAGAGAGAGAGAGAGAGAGAGAGACTGACACGCTGAAGTAGCTAATTTGTTTCCTGTACAACTTACAACTTAGTTCCTTCACAGTTGTTTTACAGCGGCAGACGGCAAAAGTTTGTCAAAAGTATCGGAAAATGCAAGCAATAAAGTGTGTGGTGGTCGGAGATGGGTGAGTGAAAAGTTTAATTTATAAACTGATTTATTTATTAATATCTGTTTTTCTTCGTTTATATTTAAAAGTTGTTTGTAAACATTATAATGGTTTATACTTTCTTGTATTTGTAAGTATTTATTAATTTTTAATTTGAGTTGGTAGCAAGTAGGCCTATACCGTTTTCATGGGAACTGCAAATGTCTTAAAATTATTTTAAATATTATTTTGAGTATTATTTGATCTACTTTGTCTGTTCTCTAGTTTTAATTTCCTCATTTGTCACGTGAGATACTTTGTATTTTAGTTTATACCTCAGGGTAAGGTTGGTTTGCTAACTCTATACGGTCACGCCTGAATACACTTAATTTATCTGAGATTTCTATCTTTCTCTTTTGGGTTGTAAGCAGGGCATAAAATAACCTATCTACTGGTTCCGTGATTTAACTTCTACTACAGTTGTGTTTGGCTAAAAGAGATATGCAGTAGCCTATTGGGCTGACAGATTGGGGGTCACAGAGATATTTAAGGGCTTGACATTCATGGGCAAGTTAATACACAGAAGGAAGAGCACATTCTGGCTTTTGCCATTCCTCTGAGAGTGTGCAGGAAGTTATGCCACACAACTGATTTTCATAAGAAAAGGAAAAAGCAGTCGCACATGGGTCACATTCTTAATAAGAATTTATTCTATGATTTATTCTATGAGTGACAAGATCATGATGAGAATGTTATGAAATCATACTGTCTATACCAGTTTTTAAGACATAATTTAAAAGGTTCCAGGGAAGGATTTAGTTTTTACCTTGTTAATAGATTAAAATAATTACCTTGGATTTTTTAAAACCTCTTTGTTTTAAGGAAAGAAAACAAAAAAAGCGTGTAATGTGTGCAAGTTTATAAACTTGTTTGGGTGACACTTGTTGCAGGATATAAGTCCTAACTTGTGAATCCTTTTTCCTAAGTATTTATTTTTTTTAAGTGATATTAATAATATAAAAATTATAATTTAGTACTATGAATTAATTTCTAGGTCTGATATTGATGATGCCGTATTTAAACATTACTGATGGGCCTGTTGTCGTATGGAAGTCAAAAATATGTTTGGAAACACTGGCTTAGACAACTGGGCACTTCATCAGGGTGTAAACATTTGGGCTGTTACTAGTGAACCGAGCATGTTTTCCATGAATGATGCATCATAGCAGTGCAAGGAATACAAGTATCTTTCATTGTGAGAGTGCAGCCATACAAAGTCTAGTTATGCAGTCAAAATGTCTCGTTTTAAGATGACTGACAATGACAGAGAAGCAAATTCTCCTTTATTCCTTTAGACCCAAATATGTCAGGCCTGTAGTTTGCTTTCTGTTAAGATTCATAACCATAAACACAGACAAACATGTTAGGTGTTTCTAGAGCATATGCTGACCTGCAGACAGTGATGATTCAAGATGGAGGATGAGATGGCTCTGAAACATGTGAGTCTGAATCTGCTTTTCGAAAGGGGGAGGGAGAATTTGCATAGGAACATATATGAGGTGATTTGCGACATCACGTTATCTCATCTGCTTTATATAACGCAGTGAGACAGAACTGGAGAATAAAAGTGATGCTGATGAACTACAGATCTGGAAGCAGAGCGGGATGCTGCTGATGCAGCGGTTATTAGGGACATAGGCTGACGGTTTAAAGTGTTGACGTTGTAATTCATGATTGACATGAGAAAATGCATTGTTTATGGATTTTGGCCAAGTTAAGTGTAACATCTAACATGGCGAATGGCAGCAGGGGAGAGGTGCTTTCGCTTTGAGGATATCCTGTTTAAACCCTGTGCACAGTTCTCCATTTTGAAGCTGCTAACTTCCTCTTGCATTTGATGTCGTGACCCAGCATCTTAAGTTCCTTATATTGCCCAAAGTTTAACAGGGTGAATATTCCTCTTTTTACACATTGACAGAGAAAAAAATGCCCCCAAAATTAAAATGTTATTATTATGCACTCATTAATTAATTAAAAAACCTTCATATAGATATTTTTATACAGTGATAGTTCAACGTGACCACAACCTATCCAGCTGCAACACAAACTAAAAAAAGCATCATTTAAAACCACAATAAATTAGTTCACTTTAATTGTGCGCTAGGTTTGCTATCATTATGTTTGGCTATGGCACTGGAGAGCTAATGAAACAATGTTATTGATGTCTATATTATATTTTATAGTTGATTTGAGATCTGCAGCAGAGATAACAACTTCAGTCTGGTTTATTCCACACACAAATCTATTGATTGCCTTCTGAATGCTTTACATCTATTGTGATATTATGCTTTAAAGGGGTCATATGATGTTGCTAAAAAGAACATTACGACGAGACAAAAACATTAAAACCCATTATAAACGAGGCATTTGTTGCATCCAGTGGGGACATAATTACAGATTATAATGACTTAATACTGTCTTTTTTTCGCGTTGCGTTGCATCGCGCCGCGTAAACATAAAACCATGTCTGCATTTGTGATCAGAGAAACGACAAACAACAAGCGCAACTCTACACTGCTCAAAACTGGTGTTTGAATCATCAGTGGCAAATCCTTCAAATGAAAACGTACTTACAGTCTGTGAGTCAGAACAGCCGGCATTGTAGTCTACTCTACCAGGATCAGGAAACAGTCCTCCATAAAATGCGCTGCACACATCTGAATATTTGGGTTGAACTGTTCTGGAACAGTGTTGTAAATACAACTTAACCACTGATTTCTAGTCGTGTCCTCTTTTGGAAGGCCAAACAAAGTAGTTTCACACGGCGGGCTAGAGTGAGCGGAGGCCGGCGGCTTCAGTGAGTGGCGGCGGGCGGGCTTGAGAATGGCGAGGCCGGCGGATTCGCGAAGGAGCGTCCGGCGGGCTTGCGGTAACCACATGTGACGACCCCAGGCTGGACTCCGCTTCGTCCACGGTGAAAGCCGATCCACAGCGTGAAGTTGATGTATTCCCTCAGCGACCAGCATGGATCAGCTCTAGGCACGACGAAGCGGATATCGTCCTCTTTTGGAAGGCCAAACAAAGTAGTTTCGCTTTCACAACGAAACACAGAACACAAACACACACGCGTCTTCACGACATGGCAGCAGCAACAATACTACAGCGAGAATAAAAGTTACGCCTTCTTTCTTTGCGTGAACATTTGGGCGGCGTTATGCAAATCTTCCCACATCGTGACATAGACATGTGAGGGCGTGTTAGAACGAGCCGTTTTAGGTAGGGGTTGTTGACTTAACTTTTATAAAGAATATCTCTTTGGATTTGAGACTTTAGTCTTTGCAACTTTACACAACTTCTTTATGCACCAAGAGCTTGTAACACTCCAAAGAGAAAGGAAAAATTTAAATCGCATCATATGACCCCTTTAATAGACAGCTCATGGTCACTGTGAGCTGTCATTGTATGGAAAATATGTATGTGAAGATTCTTAAAGTGCCCCTATTATGCTTTTTAGAATATTACCTTTCATGCAGTGTCATGTAGCTGTATGTGAACATAAACTATCTGTAAAGTTGTGAAGCCGACGATATATAATGTTATTGTCTATCAAAAAAATAGAGTCAGCTTGCAATCGCCTAAACGAGTCGTCAGGAATTCGAATCTTATTCTGTTATGGATCTACGTCAAGAAGTAACACATTTGCATAATGTCTGCCCACGTTCTACGTCGCCAACTTGCCCGCCCACAAACAGCAAAATTTCCGTCATGGCAGTGGACGTTTCGTTTCCGACACGCACTGTATGCGGTAGACCAATCCAGAGCCAATCTCTACGTCTCTAGACCAATCACAAAGGACTGCGCCATCTGACCAATCACAGCAGTGAGGACTCACGGAAAGGAGGGGTTTAGAGAGACTGATTCTTTGATCTGCTTCGCACGAGTCGTTTACGAATAATTTAGAAATGAGGTAAAATTAAATCTATTTTTTGAGAAAACTAATGTGTTTTTTTTACCTTGCATGCATGTAAACCTGTTTTAGGAGACTCATAAAACAATATTAGCAACCTTAAAATGGCATAATAGGGCACTGTAAATTATTTTGTGTGTTCCACTTCTTTACTAGTCATGCACAACTACTCTTAAATATTAAAACCTCTAGAACTCAAACTTACTAAATGGTTATGTATATCATGAATGGTCACACTTATACTTTTTATTCCATTGACTTCCATTCATATGCATGCAAATGCGGCAATTGGAAATGCAACTGCTGCGTTCCAAATTGTGGTGAACACTGATCTGTGAATTTGAGTCACGTGAAGATGTGTGACTAATAGAAGATGGATGTGTCACGGTATGACCTCTTAGCTGAATTACCACTACCTAAACGTAAAACCTGCAGGTTTGCTGTGTTGCAATAAAGTGGAGTAGATGTTTTTTTTTTTTTTTTTTTACATTTTGTATTTAATATTATGTTGAATGCATGACTTTAAGAAGGATGCCATGGAGTGTGACATCATATCACAACCTTTGCAGTGTCCAAATAAATTTTGCATGCACAAAGTCCAGTGTGTCTACAGAATCAGTCCTGTTATATAAATGCTTCATAAGATTGTGCATCATGCACTTGGGTGTGTTTAGAAATTTACAACTAAACATCAATTTCAGATTGTGAATGACTGAGTGAACAAAGAAAAACAAATCACATTACGTCAGGGCAATAATTTAATTTCTAATTCAGTGATTTTATTTTATTTTTCATATTGAAGGTACATCCTTTAACTCATGCATGTGTCAACACAAACCCTGTAGTGCTTTGATTGATTCTTTTCCCCCTCCTTTATTGTTTTGTTTTTAACCCTGATGCTATCACATGGTGAGTTCTCTGAATTGTCATGACTTCCAGGTGGACATTTTCTTCTGTTTCTGTCACATCTGACTATCTTGAGTATCAGTTTCTGTATCAATTCCCTCTTGCTTTCTGTGGAAGCCAGCTCTGCTAAAACACAAGGCCCTGCCATTTTATACGATCAGCTCAAGATCTGTAACCCACAAGAACAAGACATTTACACACGCATAGCTATCACATTGTTTTACATTTGTAGGAGTTACAGAAAATGCTCATGTTTAATCAAAGAGAGAAAAGGAGCATGAAGAAGTTGAAGCAACTAAGGGCACATTTTCAAAGACACACTTCAAAAAGAGGCTCGCTGTCTCTCTTCCTGGCTGACACCGCCCAACTTCCTGTCATCCTGTCACGACAATGCCAGACCCCATACTGAGCTTTCTCTTGCTCTTTTTCTCTCTGAATCTATCTCTCCCCGTTTATCTATATCTGATTCACAGCTTCAAAGAGCTTCAGAAAGCACCTCTTAACAGTTATCTCCCAGTTTTCTATTTATGTTTTCAGCACTCTGCCTCCAGTGTGTACTGATATTTTTGTAGATTAAAATGTATTCAAGTATGCTTAGTGGTGAAGGCATGTTTGATCTCCGCAGTGGCTGCACTCACAGACACAGTTCTGTTATTATTACTTTATTTTGTTGCTACTTGTCAAAATGGATTACAGAAATTTTATGTGGACTTTTTCTGTTTTTACTGTTGAATCATGGCTTTTAGTGCACAGTACATCAGAGCCCAGCCCTACAGTCAAGTGCACACAAGTCTGGATAACTCAAACGACATGTGGTTATTACCATGTGTATGTATGTATGTGTTGTTTGAATGCGAATGCAAGAGCGAGAGAGAGAAATCAAGCAGTGAGTGTAATAAAGACAGCAAATAGCTAGTTCTGATGTGACTGAACGTGTGTAGCCTGAGGTGTGTGGTTTTGGCCTTGGCCTTAAGTAGCTCCAGTGTTTCTTGATGTGAGGGAGATGTAGCCACAGGCTCCTGAATCCCAGCATTCCTCACTCTCGCTGCCTGCATGCATCAACATGCACTCCACTGGAATTTGTACACTCGTACGCACTTCTTTCAGCCCATCTATGTATTTGCTGCTTCAGGTGACCTGTTTTCATACTGAATGGCAAAGTCTCTTTTTGAGTTTATGTAAGCATGCACAATTGTTTTGAGGTATTTTGTGTTGCTCCTAGGGTTGGGTACCGAACTCGGTACTTTTAAGGGTACTGACCGAATTGCGTCGGTACTACCTAGTACCGATTCACGTTAAATCAATCGGTGCTAAATTTCGGTACCTGAGAACGCATCTGGGCGCATACACAACAGAGAGAGAAAGAGAAACCCTGTGACGTGATGTCCGAATTGCGTCGGTACTACCGAGTACCGATTCACGTTAAATCAATCGGTGCTAAATTTCGGTACCTGAGAACGCATCTGGGCGCATACACAACAGAGAGAGAAAGAGAAACCCTGTGACGTGATGTCAACCCTTGCAACTAGTTCAAACAACACACAGGGCAAACCGAAATGTTGTGACCCAAGTAGCCAAAAAGATCTGGCCCGATAACGGCCCAAATCCGGCAAGCCGGAAGAAATAACTCGGGCCAGATGCGGTTGCCGGACTCGTGTGAATCACGGGAATGAATGACGCGCCAGAATCGGCCCGAATACGCTGGCCCGAGTCCGGGTGCCGAAACTGAGCC
>NW_015541005.1:74440-101064 GCF_001515605.1 Sinocyclocheilus anshuiensis | reverse complement strand
GGGCCGCTGCCGACACCCAGCCGAGTGAGCCGACACTCAGCCGCAACCGGCCCGATTCCGCTGGCTACCTGGGGAAGTGTGGTTACATTTCTAGGGCCATATGGTTTTTGCGAAAACGCGGACGGGATAGCGGAGTCCATTCATAAAAACGTAATTTACTCTATAGCGCGAAATGCCACGGAATTCGTCAATTTTGGACGAATGAATCAAAAGTAGCCACTAGTACGGTTTAACATGTAACAGAAATATATTATTCTTGTATTACTTTTGTACAGTATAATGTACATCTTTAAATATTCAATTTTCTATCAAATTTAAATAAAACTAATAAATCAAAATAAATATTACAACCAGATTAATCACTTAATTGTAGAAAAAAATGATACAATTATTAGCCTATTAAAAATGTTTTAAAGGAATATTCATTTTCATTTGATTTAAAATAAATGTTTAATGCCTTGAAATCATGATTTATTTAAAGTTTTTTTTTTTTTTTTTTACTTCTAGTTAAATGAAAGGATTTCTGAGTATATGCCATTCTTTCTTTTTTTTCCCCCCAGAGGGAAATTTTCTGTTGTTGGTAATACATTAAGACCCATAAAAGGGGATGCACAAAAAAGAAAAAGGAACATATTTTTACACAATTACAGGAGTGAAATACATAAGTAAGGGGCCGTTTAAAAAATGAAATAGCCAAGCAGCAGAAATGAAGGCTACTAAAAGACAAAAATGGGTAAATTAAATACTTATCATTCTGATAACAGCTAATGCCACCATATTCTACATAACTTTTAAAGTCTTCAGATTTCTGTTCTTTTCACAGCAATCGCGACTGTCGTCGCAGATGGCAGTTCCAGTTAAGACATATTTCACACTTATATCGCAGCTTTAGATATTTAACCAGTTATGCCACACAGACACTGCAACAGGGTTGCACAACTCGGGGCATTTGCACGACACCATTTTCAACTAAAAACAGAAAACTTATGCATTTTTTGTCTATTCATTTACATGACAATGACATTTTGAGTGCCTAAAAATTAAAACTTTTGAAAACAGGTTTCAAAGCACAAGTTTTCAAAACGATACTGTTATTATACCTGCATTAGTCTCGCGTAGCCAGACCTTCAGACTGACGGCTGAAGGTCTGGAATCCATGGCAGCTTTCATTGGCCAAGGCCCACCCATGAGGCTGTTTAACCGACATGTAAAACAACCAATCACAGTTCGTTTCATTCATCGTCACGTTTCGGGCCGTGGAAATGTCGCCACAAATAACAGACCGGTGTGTAAAACTCTCGGACGTATTTTAAAGATTCTATGCCGCGAACTTTACATTTTTCACATACTTTTGAGAATCCAGCATTTAGTTGATCATGATAAGCGCTAGTCGTCACAGTTGTAAACACGACGGCTTTCTTCTTTCGTGAGTGGGTTTGGCGTCACGGCATCTTTGTTTCCAGGCGGAACGTTAAAGAACGCGACACACATGTCTCCCGGAAATCCTGTATAATTCAACCAATCCGATGACGACTTCGAAACTCCTGAAGTGTTTCCACTTTTGTGTGCCATATGCATCAGACGTTTAGCCAACGGTCTGTGGGTGTGACGTCTAAGGCTGAGACTATACCTGCGTAAACTATGAAAATGTGAATTTGTGAAAACTGTGACATCACCAACTACTGACCTGGCATGCATAATACAATTTTAAGTCTTAAAATTAAATCTTAATTTAAGTCTTTTTGCGGATCCATGTGAACTGAGAGTGTGTAGACAACATTGTCTTCTGTCTGCAAAAAAAAAAAAAAAAACACAAAGAAAAATCTTTTGCGTTTTTAGTATGTTGTTGTCATGTAAACATACACCCAGTTCTTGGAGGGCCACAGCCCTGCAGAGTTTAGCTTCAACCCTAATTTACGAGTTCACCTGCCCATCCAGTCTTAATAGTTAATGATAAACGAACTTGGCTTGCCGTCCTCGACAGAGAGGAAGAATAGCAGAAATAGAGGAGGAGATGGGGAGGTGGAGGGATGCCGGAAGAATTGTCACTGGAATGGTACAATGACTGTTATTTATATAGCCTCGTAATGCTGATTGACAGGACTGAATGATTAGGCTAATCCTGAACCTATGTTTGGAACTTCATTTAAACGAATCTGATCCAGCTGATGAAGTCCATCAGGTTTATTTGAAAACTACATGGTATGTGTGTTGGACCAGGGTTGATCTGCCTGGCTGTGGCCCTCTAGGAAGTGAATTTTGCACCCCTGCACTACACGATTTTTGCCCTGATTTTACATTGCGACAAAATCTCAAAATCGGACTGACATCGGTTACCGTACACATGAGATCGCTATGTTTGAATTATCAATGAGGTGATCCAATGCTTGCCCTGCCCTCGCCTTTTTCTGATTGGTCCAGTGTTTTGAAACTGACTGCCAGTGTTGGGCTAGTTACTCAAAAAATGTAATATACTCATTACTAGTTGCTCCTTTCAAAAGTAGTATTATTACTTTACTTATTACCTTCTGGCAACAGGAATTAGTTACACTACTAGTTACATTACTTTTCTTTCACGCCCCACGTAAGTTGCATATCTTCCCCATAAAATTCTTCTAAAATGTAACATGATGTTTCTGCCTCATCATTTGACCACAATCCACATTGGATTGCAGTCAGAAGTTATTACAAACACTCAGTGGTGATTAATAGTAACATTTAAGTAAAAGTGTTGTACTGTATTAATCTCATTAATTGTCATGTGTAGCTTGAAGCTAATTGTAGCAATAATTTCTGTTTTACCTATATACGATTATATTCCATGATGCATTTTATCAAAATAAATCATAAGTTCATAAGAAAATGTTTCATTCTCTAAAAAGATTTGGGTGGGCAAGCCATGTAATGCCAGAGTAAAGTAATGCCACAACTTCCATAATGCCACAACTTTACATGGCATGTTCAGATCATCTTTTCTTCTGACAAAATCAATGTAATGGCAATATTTCCATCTGCTGAATGTAAGCTTTTTCATATTCCATATGTCTGCTGCACCTGTGACTTCATGTGCCTGTGCAAGTTGTGAAAATTATGAAAATAAATCTAGGAATTATTGGATTGTTGTCTTTAAATCAGTAGGGGTTGAGGCATTGAAAGTAACTAAGTAGCTGTTTTATGGATGGTAACTGTAATATTATTACTGAAATCTTATTAGTAATTAGTTACGATACTAGTCACTGCAAAAAGCAATATTATTTCTGTAACTAGTAATTAGTAACTACCCAACACTGCTGACAGCAGAGCCGGTGTCAAAAGTTGAAATTCTTCAACAACGCTGTGCTTATGAGTGAGACACTGAACAAGCGAATGCCGCGCATATGTAAAGAACACCCGTCTAGCATATGTTTATGTACAATTAAAAAGCCGCACAGTGGCATGCAAAAACTCGTTCTGTGTGAACCGGTCCTGAGGTAGTCTAGCTTTGAGCAATGAAAAGCAATAGTACAGACAAAGTGAATACAGAATCCCTCCTTTCATGTATGGTATTGCTGTATGCGGCTAGGATTTAAACGTTCTTGAAATATGACCACATACAATGTTCTTTGTGTTTGAGAACAAATGTGTGAATTCACTATGGAAGTAGCCTACACCTGTTCTTCTTATTGGAAGACAGTTACAGATACCTAGCATTCTTTGAAGTAATTTTAGCAGCATGTGTTTTGCTGAAAGTACATTATGTTGTTTGATTTCCATCAATATGACGGATAACTAAATGTCGTCTTCTTTGTTTTTATTTTTATTTTTCAGAGCTGTGGGAAAGACCTGTCTTCTCATCAGCTACACTACCAATGCTTTCCCTGGGGAGTACATTCCCACAGTGTGAGTACCACAACCATTTAAAATGTTTATATTTTTACTCGACATTCATGCCGAAATTTTGAGAGATTGTGTGGGTTGGGTGTTTTCACTCAGGTTTGATAACTACTCAGCAAATGTTATGGTGGATAGCAAACCAGTCAACCTGGGCCTTTGGGATACAGCTGGACAGGAAGACTACGACAGACTGCGGCCACTGTCCTACCCTCAGACGGTACAATCCACCATAAACATTTAGTGGGACATGTCCCCTTAACGATTTAAAACGGTGATCAATACATTTTTTTTTTCCAGTGACAGATTTTAAACTTTGTGGTTGGTATAATTTTTTAATATTTTTAAAAGAAGTCTCACTCTTACCCAGGCAGCATTTGTTCATCAAAAATAAAGTAAAATAGTAATATTGTAAAATATTAATACAATTTAAAATAACTGTTTTCTCTTTTAATGTATTTTAAAATGTAATATATTCCTGTGATGGCAAAGCTGAATTATCAGCACCAATTACTCCTGTCTTCAGTGTCACATGGTCCTTCTGAAATAATTTTAACATGCTGATTTGGTGTTCAAGAAACATTTCTGGTTGTGCATTTTAAAGTTTTGCTACTTAATATTTTTATGGAAACTATGATACATTTTTTCAGGATTCTTTAATGAATAGAAAATTCAAAAGACCATGCATTTATTATTGATTTTGTAGCATTATAAATTTCTTTACTGTCACTTAATCAATTGAATTGAATCCTTGCTGAAAAAAAATCTTTGACAAAAAATCTTACTTACAAACTTTTAAACAGTAACATTTATTAAAGGGCTACTCCACCCCAAAATTAAAATTCTGTCATTAATTACTCACCCTCACATCGTTCCAAACCCGTAAGACCTCCGTTCATCTTCGGAACACAAATTAAGATATTATAGACATCAATGTAATTACCACCATCAACGTCCAGAAACGTAGCAAGGAGATCGGTAAAATAATCCTTGTGACATCAAGGGTTCAACCGTAATTTTACAAAGCTGCCAGCAGATATTCTCCAAAATGGTGCTACAGGGTAATGCGGACGAGACGAATTGTTGAATAAAGTCGTTCTTTTTGTTTTTTTTGCGTACAAAAAGTATTCTCATTTGGAACAGGTTGTGTCGGGTTTGGAACGACATGAGGGTGAGTAATTAATGACAACATTTTCATTTTGGGGTGAAGTAACCCTTTAAGTTCATCCGTCAAAATGAATGCCCTCTGATGGTATTTTGCAGGATGTGTTTCTCATCTGTTTCTCTCTGGTGAGCCCAGCATCGTTTGAAAACGTCAGAGCCAAGGTGAGTCCTTATGGGTGGTTTAGTATTGGTCTTAATAGAATACAAGCACGGTCACACCAGCATCAGCCTACAGACAAAATCCAGCAGCAATCAACAACATTCACATGCACAATAACACGCTGACGTTTTATGCATGCTTACAACATTCCCACATGTACACATACCTTCATGCATGCCCTTAAACACTTGCTCTGCATTGGACTGGACACTAGATGCCACTGTGCATTAATCCATGATGCATTTGCTGACCTTAATTACAAACGTTCATATTCATATAGAGATAAAGTGGGCATGATGTCAACATCAGCCGCTATAAAAAAATAAAAAAAGTTTCCGCTTTGTGAGAATTCAGACATTCACAAATGAAGGCTGAGTTCCATCAGTATTCAGCTGTTTTGAAAAGGAAAGTGGTTTGTGCTCAGGAAGCATCATCTTTACCTGTATGTTTTCCAGCCAGCCAAAAGGTTCATTCAGTAGAGACTCTATTTAGTAAGTTATTTATCTACCTCACACTCACAAACCCCCCTAAGGGAGTATAATAACAGTGCTAGCAGCTTGGCTGACCTTGACGTCTTCTCCGTTAATGCAACTGTAGATGCCTGACCGATACACACCACTTTTGTCCTGTTACAGTTAGCATGTTTAAACTGCCTCTATTTCACCCTGACAGAGAGCATATTCAAGAGTGATCCCAAAAGGGAAAATGACGGTTCTCTGCTGAGAGTGTAGTGAAAATAATCCAGTGTCCTAGGGGCAAAAAGAGTGCCGTACAGTCCTCAAGGGTTCAGGTGATGTAGATAGGTTCAGGAAGGCTGGTTAGTTTACCTTTGACTCTGGATTGTGATTCTGGGATGATATCTTGTATTAATACAGTACTTACTATTTGCTCCCTTAAGCCATCAGGATTCTAACAAAGGAATGTAGTGTATCCTGCTTAGACCAGCAGTCCTGGTTTAGCTAGTTAAGAAGCCTGGCATGCTATGGATAAGCATGTCTTTGTAAGAAGTTATAAAAAATACTTTTTTGAAGAGAAAATGTCCCTGACATTAAAATTCAAATACTTTGTGAGGGACATGTTCTCTTTAGAAAGCTAAAAGTTTTTTTTTTTTTTCAGAAAATCCTGTTCTCTCTATTCAAATCAAAAGAGTATTGTTGAGATAAACATAGACATCTCTCTGTCGCAAAAGATTATTGATTCCAGGATCTGTGTTTACATAAAAGTGCAGTTTGACTGGAGAAAATCAGCAATTATCTTAAACTTAAAGGCATAGCTGAAAATTCTGTCATGATTTTCACACCAGCATGGCGTTCCAAACGCGTATGGCTTTCGTCTGTGGAACATAAAATAATTTTTTGAAAAAAATGTCTCTTTATTTTTTCACTAAAATGAAAGTCAGTGGGGTCCTGTGTTGTTTTGGACCCCAACAGCCATCAAAATATGTCATTTTGTGTTTGCAGGGGAAAAAATTTGTAAATATTTGCACACTTATTTAAATGCATACTTATTAAAAATATAAAACTTTACAATAAGATTCAATTTGTTAACATTAGTTAATGCATTATCTAAACAATTTTGCTGAATTTTTAAATTTATATTAATGTTAATTTATAAATACGTTATTGTTCATTGTTAAATTGTTTGTTTATAATACACAATAGATTAACTATTATTAATTTATACAACTTAAAAAAATTTATTAGTATATAGAAACTGACATGTAAGAGCGTTGTTTATTGTTATTTATTGCTTTTGCATAAACTAACTGGTCTTTACAACAGTTTTAAGAACCATTTTGCAAAGTGATACCTGTACAGAGTGATAGCAAAACGCTGTATTGTGAATATAGGCTGAATTGAGCTTGGTAATATAAAGTTGCATTAGTGAGAGCGCAAGAACCTAACTGCAGCCGCGAACGTACAAAGAGAATTGACAAAAAAGCAAAAAGAGATTCACGTTGATAAAAGGAATTATGATGATCCAACACAAACAGAAAGATAGCTTTGTAATACTGTACCGCCCTAGATTTGTTTTCAGTAATAAAGATAAAATGAACGAGCAAAGAGAACGAGAGATTCTTTTCTGCTGAGTTGTTGTTGTTGTTATTATGCCAGACCTTATCAAGGCCTCCGCAGCATGTTTAAGGTGCCTGAGATGGAACGGAAAGCAAATTGTTTGTGATATCAATAATTCCAGAACCACTCGAGGCTTAATCCGGTCCAATTTACATTGCTTAAAACCAGCGCTTGCATAAACAAGTATGCAAACAGCCCTTTGAATTCTAATTAAGTTCAAACAATGGCAATCTCATCTCGCCGGTTCCTTAATGCTTTTTGCTTTGACTCCCAATCAAAGACCTTCAGAAGCTTCTTCCACTCTTTGCTTTTTCTACCCTACCGGTCGTTCCCTTTATTATTTCTACAGTATATTCCTGAGAAGTAACCATGGTAACATTGGCCATATGCAAATTTAGTCTTGATAGATTGTGCGAGGTTGAGGAGACAAATTAAAATCTATTTAAAGTGGGGAGGAAAGCGCATACATGCACTGGGGGTTGTAAGATGTCACATGGCCTGTGCTTACGCATCCATTCGGTAGCAATCACCTGCCATGGAGATGTTAAGTGCGAAGAGATCATTTCTCACTTTCTGGGCTGATAGTACCTGAAAATGGGGTGCTGCAAATAATGCTTTGCTTTGACTAGATTAGAAAGCAAGGCTTAGGAAGCTGAGTAGCAACCCACCTGCCCGCCAATCATAAATGCCACTGCAGATGTGCTGATTTCTAACAAAGGCCACCGTTTTGTGTTTCTAAACCCTTTTGTAGTCTCTTATTAATAAGCTTGAAGAGAAAAAAAACAAAGACACATTTAAGTTGCATGCAAAAGCCTTAATAGATGAGCCTCTGTAGATCAAATGCAGGACTGAAAGGGAATTGATGTAGGCTAGTGCCAGATTTAGACCCTGAGTCATAGTAGTATCAAGGATATGTTTGTTTACTGCTTTCTTTAAAGGGATATTTTATTGTGTGCAGTTTAGCTCACAGTGCAGTGTCTGTGTTTTGTTTGTCTCCATCTGTAAAGCTACAGTATAAGTATAGTGCTAAATTGCTCTTCAGAGATCAAAACATCATTGACAGTATTAACTTATAAATGGATGTCTGCTTTGTTGTTTTAGACGGTGTTTGCCGATATAAAACTTGTGCGTCTGTTGGGATGGCAAGGACACTGTAGGCTTACTATAGCAATGCTCTTGTGCCCATTGTCCACCCAAGGTCTGCTCACCGTGACTGCATGGGTTGCTTTGTTCAAGAAAACAATGGTGTTTGTGATTGTCAGATTAAAGACAGCATTCAGAGGCCAGGCCTTGAGAAGTGCAGCAGTCCTTGTGCACAATAAGTTTTCATAAAGCTTTTTCATCTGCTCTGCAGTGACTAAGTTAGAAACAGTTTTTGCTGCATTTTTCACATAGTCTGCACACTTTCTGAGATACCACTGACATTGTTTTTGTGCTGAGCTTTAACCAATGATTCAGTCAGTGCTTTTCTGAGGAAAAATCTTTTCAATAAAAAGGCCTTGGCACATTTAAGAATGACAGGCGTAAAGCAGAACAAACTGAACATGTCCATTAGCATGTATTGTAGCGTTCATTTGAAATGAATGACATGCTGCGTGTCAATGTGCCTACTTATATTACGCCCTTAAAGTATGTATTCTTTTGGTGAAGAAAAAGTACAACTTTTGAGTGTATAGTAGAAGAGTAGGCAAGCTTTGGGACATACTCGGTGCGTTCCAAATGGGATATATCGCCCTCCGAAGGGCACTTCGGCGTGAAAACAATCAAGGCCGCCATATTGAAGGGTCATTCCAAACCAAAGTGCTCGAAACTGGCCACTTCAATGGGCCCTTCGGAATGAAGGTTTTCGAAGGGTACAACTGATGGACTCCCATGATCCTTTGCGCAGATTCTTTGTATGATGACGGCGCCTCCGTGTGGGCACGGGATGATGACGCAGAAGGGCACTTCAAGAAACAGTTGTTTGGTCGCCTACACCCTTCAAAGCTCTCACTCCGGAGGGTAAACCCTTTGAAGGGATTAGGGCATAGGGATGAGCCCTTCCGAAAGGAACACAGGGACTATCACATCACACAATTGCGTCTTTAAAGGACCGCTCTGTCGCACCTGTTATACCCACCCTGTCACTGTAAACTGGCCTGTCAATCATCTTGTCACAGTTAACATCCTCCACATTTCATTTAATTTAACTTCCTACCGTACTGGAGTGAAAAGAAGTTGCTCGTTGATCTGCCAGTCGCGGGTTTTTCATGCGGAGAACTCTGCTCATATTTTCTGCATAATGATGCATTTAAAAGTTAACGACCAAATGGATGTTTATAAAAGTTCACATTACTGTTGCAGATGAAATATAACACGGATAACAATAAATAAATATTTTTTTACCAGGTTAAATGTTGATTATTAGTAACTCAAACTCCTTTTTGTAAACCTCTCTACCGAACCGTCGATCGCGTGAATCCGCCACGTTTGTATTTTTTTTTTACGCGTTTTATTCGTGTTTGTAGTTCTGGACCGAATCCTTCGCCAAAGCGCAATGGATTGTGGGCAATTTTAGACATTAGAGTGTGCACTGAAATAGTAGGCCATCCGGGGACTTTTGGCATACTCTTTTCAACATACTATGCTTTGGGACACACTTATTCTAATCTTGCATACTATTTAGGATGGATAGTATGAACATTGAGACGCAGGGACAGACTTGCATAGAGATTGGTTGTGGAAAGGAGCAAGCAGTAACAGCTCAACTGCATGAAGAGATCAGCTTTGAACAGCTTTATAGCCTGTGTATTTGACAACAGACAGGCAAAGAAAAATACCACAGAGTCTAAAGATGTACTGATAAACAGATGCGAATTAGCTGTTTTGATCTGCTCCTCTGCTCCCTCTAGTGGTACCCAGAGGTGAGGCACCACTGCCCTTCCACTCCAATTATTCTGGTCGGCACCAAGCTCGATTTGAGAGATGAGAAGGAGACCATCGAGAAGCTGAAGGAGAAAAAACTGGCTCCAATCACTTACCCACAGGGTCTTGCATTGGCCAAAGAAGTTGGTAAGGCAGCAGCAGTGCAGCTTTTTACATAACTGGATGACAGTTTGCCGTCAAGGTTTTTTTTTTGTCAGAAATTATTACTTTCATTCAGCAAGGATGCATTAAATTGATCAAAAGTGACAGTAAACACATTTGTAATGTTATCAAATATTTCTATTTCAAATCAATGCTGTCCTTTTGAACATTCTATTTATCATTTGCAATAAGAAATATTTCTTCAGCAGCAAATCAGCATATTAAAATGATTTGCTGAAGGATGATGAGACACTGAAGACTGGAGTAATGGCTGCTGAAATATATATTTTTTTTACATTTTAAAATATAAAATACTACACTTTAGTATAGGGACCAGTTCTCACTATTAACTAGTTGTTTATTATTATGCATATCACTAGCATATTGGCTGTTTATTAGTACTTAAAAAGCACATACAGTATTCTGTATGACCATATTCTACATCCCTAATCCTACACAATACCTAAAATTAACAACTACCTTACTAAATATTAATCAGCAATAATTAGGAGTTTACTGAGGCAAAAGTCATGGTTAATGGTTTGTTAGTAGTGAGAATTGGACCTTAAAATAAAGTGTGACCAAATATATTAAAACAGATAACAGCTGTTTCAAATTGCAATTATATTTAACAGTATTGCTATTTTTACGTTTTTTACTGTTTTTTGATCATATAAATACAGCCTTGGTGAGCATAAGAGACTTTGAAAAACATTCAACAATTCTTACTAACCTTTAACATTTGAACAGTTCTCTATTTGAGTTATATATTTATATATAAGGCATCAAAAAAAAAAAAGATTTGTTTTCCACTTTTTGAACTCCAGACTGCAAAAGTTCTATTGGAAATCTGTTCAAAGAAAAAAAAAAGAGATAAAAATAAGGCTTAAGATGCAAGACAAATGCAAACACTGTTTATTGTCTGTTTCTTTGTAACATATAATTACCACATAGTCTTTAAATACACAAAATTACAAAGCATTACATATCAGGCTACAGATTTAGATGCTAAATGCAATTTGTTCTCAGTGTGATTTGATCTAGCATTTGGGAGAACACATGGGCTAGTCCTCCTACACGCTCAGACATGACAGATTTGTGCACACCTAATGGACCCAGACATCTGGTGCTAAATATCCCACTCATAGTGGATCAGAGATGATTCAGTATGCATACAAACTATGCTTATAATATATAGAGAGAGAAAGGAGGTGTTGTTAACAAACCTGATCTGTGTGTGTGTGTTTGTGTGCAAACAGATGCAGTAAAATACCTGGAGTGCTCTGCTCTCACTCAGAGAGGTCTGAAGACAGTGTTTGATGAGGCCATTCGTGCTGTGCTCTGCCCACAGCCCACCAAAGTCAAGAAGAAGGGCTGTGTGCTGCTCTAAGGATGCACGGTACATTTTATGTGTGTGTGTGTGTGTGTGTGTTTTTCTGTTGAGATGGAAGTCAGAGAGGGAGAAGTGCATGCATAAAATTTCAGATGCCACCTCAATTATAGCAAACATCTTTTGTTCTATTGCTGCTTTGCAGTAGTCGCGACTTACAAACACGCTTCCAGGTGGAAGTTAAAGACAGTAATTCTGATTCATGTCAAAGGCTATTTTTTAAAAAGAGGATGTGAGGAAATGCAACAAGTAGAACATCCACTGACCTTTTGTTCTTTCTGTCTCCAGATTCATCACTGTAAAACAGGTACCAGAGAAATCCACTGGTTTTCTCCCAGAAACCAACAAGGGACGCATTTACATTACGAAAGCCTTTCTTCTCTTTTTAGCAGAATATAACTCTTGAATATGTCACATGATGACAATGAAATAATATTGTTGTTTAGAATATATTTAATCATATTTTAACTGATGTATTGTGTTATATTGTGACTGGTTGTGTTGGAGTGTTTTTGTTGGGTACGCAGTCATTCTCAAGACAGAATAATAGAGATGATCTTCATCTCATGTACATGTACTTGTTACATAGAGTTGAACTCGGAAGATTTTTTTGACCTATGAATCACATCCACATAATACTTATGTAGTTATTTTAGGCAACAATGGCAAAAATAAACTCTACAACTCTGTTTCCAGACAGTTGTGTTTTTTTTCTCCATCCACCTGATGTATTTTTTGCCACACTGAAAAATGTTGTAGAAACAATTTTCACTTAGAAATTGCTAGTAAATCTCACTGTTAAGAAAAGTAACACATGGAATTAAATGGAACACTTTAAAGTAGAAGGACTGACAGTATGTTTTTGTAAAACATACTCCGGTAATCTTTTTTTTTTTTAAGTTTCATTTATGGGCTTTTTGTGCCTTTTATTTTGAGAGTACAGTGGAGAGATGATAGGAAAGTATTGGGTGGAGCGGGATCAGCAAAAGACCAAGAGGCGGGATTTGAACTCTGATCGCTGTGAGCGCAGTTGCGCTATTTGTCAAAGCACTAACCACGAGGCTATCGTCGAATTATAACACTCAAAACGTACATTGCTTCCAGTGAATGTATTTTAGAACACTTTGACAAAGCCCTTTGATTCAAGTCCTCTAAGGTGCCAATTATAGTTCCTGATGTGATACAGATCAGCGTGTTTCCCACATTGAGAGCAGAACTACGACTTGAATAGCTTCTCATTGGTTCCTGAATTGCTGAAATTGTAAGAGCAGAAATGTGAGCTGTTATTATGATGGCACTCTCTCACCTTACCTGCCCTCCTCTACTATTAGCTGTGTGGACTTTGTGTGGAAACAACACGCCAAACATGGACTTCAATGGGCCTGTCGTGAGCTCACATCAAAGTGTTGCCATTTACGGCAAGTCTTGAAGTGGCACCCTCTTCATCTCGTAGGTTTAGCAGTAAAACGGTGTCAGGCCTGTTTCACACTGCAGAGTTTAGGTGCTGAGCCTATTTTTGTCATGTGTGGCATGCTAAATTCGGCACAAAATAGGCGGAGTATGCACAATAAAAATATTTAACAACATGGTATTTTGCATTAGACTTTTATGAAGCAACATAAAATAATGAAGTGAACGGTAAACCTATTGTTTGAAAAAAGGAACAACTTTCAAGTTTGATACAAGTTCTTTTGGAAGCCCGTTTCTGCTTCAACGTAAAAAGCAGATGCATGCCACTTTATAACTCAAATTGAGACTTTATTCACCATATTTCAATGCAGAAGTAAGCTACTTCCAAGACTTCTGGTTCATTAGTCACTAAAGGTAAATAAATAGAAAAATAACAAAGTGCAGTAAATGGCAAACCTATTCACACTATAAACCACCAGTGTCTTTATGATTACAAAAAATAAATTAAAATAATATGGTAACAATTACTAGTTTGCAACTTCAAGCAAACAAGAATAACAGAATCTTTGTACAGGTTAAACATGCCCATGCCTCCTCTTACATAAAAATAAGATACATTGTTTCCCATAAGTTTTTCTTTGTTTCGCAACATTTTTTTTTCTCGCAATGTGACGCATCTTGTGGTGTGACTTTATCATCTACAATTTCCGGCTTTTTCTGGCAATAAAAGCATTTTTGCAATTGTGCCTGTATTGTGCCCAATGTTTTTTTTTAAATCTCACAGTTTAACTTCATTTCTTATTTAATTTATATCACATTGGCCTTTTTTCACTGAAAACTGACTGAATCACCATTACCATTCAGTAAATCTGATTGAATCCAGATGATAATAAGTAATTTAAATTTTTCCTCCTTTGTTTAAAAAAAAAAAATCTTGTCCACATGAAAACGCAAAAACATGCTATGAAGCTCTGTCAACAGTATGCCAAACCAACAGGTGGCGATATAACCCTAGCCGTAAAGTCATGTGGGCCCATCAGAACCCTAAAAAAACGCGCACTACAACATCACAAGCCAAAATCTACGGTTTCACCGGCTACACGATGACACTGCAACCGGAGTTTCTGAAAATCTTCATCCTGGCTGGAGTTTTCAAAAAGGTTCAATTTCAGTGACCTGAGTGATACTCCGTTTGCGTGTGGACTAACCGCATAGAAAAATCTGCGGTTTTGAAAATGCCCGTGTTCGTGTGGACAGGGCCTATAGCTACATTTTGGGGTTCCATGTAGATGCTTTACCATTTAAATGTAAATGTGGTCCCCTGTTAGATTTCCCAGTTCTTAAGTTTGTAATAGTGACAGTTGGCCCACTCCTGGTAGCCATTTATGGCTTATTAAAAGAAATACTCAATGTAGTGATCCAGAAATAACTGTTTTCTGCACAGAGCCACAGCTCTGAGCAGAAACACCATCAGTGTGAACACAAAACATGCAGTGTGAAACTGGCCTTATGGTGTTTCCAAATTGTGTTAACGACCTGGCCTCCTGATAAACCAGCTGATAGTTAAGCAGTAACTCAGGATGGCTTACCATGACAGAAGGTGGTGGTTCCTTTGTAATTAGAGAAATAAACCAGGACACCATGAAGTGGAAAATTTTACTTCGATTTTTAATTTATTTTCCCCATGCGGTAAGGTATTTATTTCAGTGACTCGCAAAGAAATCGTTATGACTCACATATCACAGTGACTTACAAATAAAGCACTCTAAGAGGCAGCGATGGGGTCAGTCCAATGACCAAGGAATGGAATCAGAAAAAAAAACTGAGAGAGTGTGAAAGAGAGTAACACAAACACAATCAAGTGGAGTCAAGAGAGTTCAGCTTCTCATCAGCCATCCAAGGGCTTCTAAATTATGTGCCGACGTGTGTGAACGTAAACAGGCTTCAGAGGCCGAGCTGCGCTCTGAGATCTCGTGAGGTATCGTCTGATCTTCAGAAACCTCCCGCTCATTCGCGATGTGATGAGACGAGAGAGCAATACCACGAAGATGCCACCAGAATATCGATCTGTGTGATTGTCTTCCACAGAAAGGAACAAATGAGAAAGCTTCTGGGCGGAAACTTAGATGGATACATAGGCTACATAAATCGGCAGTCTGATGACGTGTGACTCATCTCTCATTACTTGCTCCCACTCTCATTTGTCACCGCAGTGAATGAAAGAATCGGTTTTGATACAATGGTAATCCATCAGCATTAAATTGCATGTCAGTGCTTGAATGAAGCATTGCTAAAATGTCATTTTTACTATTTAATTTAAAAGTAGACTTCTAAAAAATGTCTTCATATAGGTTGACTTTCAAAGGGTCCAAAGTCCATGGATTTGCTGAATTCTAAATTGTGTGTGTTGGAAATAGTGTGGAGAACCTTCTGTTGAGTTACTGAGGTCAGATTGGGTTAAATAAGTGGCTTATGCTTCTTTGTGCTCACTGCTCTCTCTCTCTCTCTCTCTCTCTTTTTTTTTTTTTTTAAATCAACATGGTCCACACCATCACATTCTATCCAATACAACGTACAAAAAGACCGTTTGTTTTTTCAGTCTTAATCAGCTCATGTGCACTTTACCTAATTATGTCATTTTTTTAATGTTCAAATAGAAAACAGTTATTTTAAATTAAAATAAAATTTCACAATATTTCTGTTTTTACTGTATTTTTGATCAAATAAATGCAGCCTCAAATACATTAAGAGAATCTTAGCAACTCCAAACTTTTGAAAGGTAGTGTATAATGACAGTATATCAAAAAGGACTATTTATTAAACATTGATCAAACTTTGTGTACATACATATAATATCATACATAAGCCTTGCAAGTGACACAGCGAAGACCCCATGACATAAAAGTTTTTTGGCCTATTTTTCAAGTGTTTGTGTTGACTCGAAATGAGCTTTTAGCAGGTACCCTTACGAAAAAGAAGTTTATTCAAGTGTGCTATTAGTATACTTCTTTTAAACTAAAAATAGGAAAGTATACTTTTAGTCTACTTTTTATGTACTTCTCAGAAATGGGCTTTATGTACTTCTCAGAATACTACTGGTACACTGATATTTGTATACTTACTACATAAAGTATACTTAAAAATATACTTGAACTTTACTTAAGTATACTTACTAAAACTTGAAGTATACTACTTTTTGGTAAGGGATAGCATTGAAAATGTCCAAGTTTTCTCTTCTGGGGAAAGATATTGATGATTAATGTTACACTACACAATCAGGTGCTCTCTAAAATGAGAAAGTCAATCCACCTGCAATCAACCAGCAAGCTGCCAATGAAACAAAGTGTATATTTTATATGTTTATATATGTACTAATACTGCCTGTCACATGACAAGGGGGCTTCCTGCCACATGACCATTTTCAGTTTACAACCAAACTAAACAGAAGGTTTATGTACTCAGTGAGCTTGTTTTCAACACATTCCACCTGAAGCATCCAACAGTATCCTCATGTGTCGAGTTTGGATTATCAAACAGTCTATGTGGGAATTTTTGTTACTCCTCCAATTTGATTCCTTCACTCTGGACATAAACAACACTGGTGATATCAATCCATTTATAAACCCAGATTAAGATTGTGAACATACAGAGACATTGATTGACGGACATGCAGCATTTGTGTTTAGGGAGCAATATTTTGTCATATACACTTGTCTGCAGGCAAACTGTAACTGTTGCTGTATTCTAATATTACTTTAACACACAAACACACACACCTTGTACAGAACATATGAAGTCCTTACTTTCATAGCTAAGGCTTATTTGCTATTTCAGCAGGAAATACATCAAAAGACAGAAAACTGCACTTGTCAAATAATTTCATGTTGTTTTGTCCATACTAAAGCTTTAAATTTGCTTACATTGTACAGCATACTGTCAATGAAACAGTGTATTTAATTGACAAATAAAATTACTTAACAACTTCTTATGATTATTCATTTTAATGTTTTTTTTTCTATTTTAATTAATTACATCAATGTGTAACATTACCAGCATGTATAGCATGTTGCCTAAAACAAACAATCACCACAGCAACAGTTCTGTGCTGTCATTTCTTATAAATGTTATATAAAATACATTTCACATAAAATGTTAATGATGCACGTTTTTGCAACTCTAGTTGAAACATACTCAATGATTTGGAAGTTCTTTGAACTGCATTTTCTCAGACTCTGTTTCTCAGTGAATTATGTTATATTGGCTGACCAAACCTACTAAACAAGTGAAGAAGAAAAAATCCTCCTTGAAATCTGATTATTTTTTATCAACCTCACTTTTCTCCTTCAGTTTCATGACCACTTCCTTTTCTCTGTGTGTGAAAAAAGAAATTGCCTGCCACCAAAGACCTTCATAACATGAAAGTAAATTTATGTTTCATGTGAGATTGTGGCTTTATCTTATCACATTTTTTTGGCATACTTGTTTCTAAAGCCTTATTCTGAATTCTGAGCAAGAAGTAATAAATCCAAATCAGGGTTAATAAATTATCAATGCTGAAACTACAAGGAATGTCTCAATGGGGGCATGACCCCAACAGTCGTGTAGCTAGAATAATTCAATCGCTGCCTGGCTGCTTCTATAACACCATTAAAAAATAGCTGAAAGTGATTATTTCGGTCCAAAAGCAATAAGTACTTTCCAGTTTTGTGCACAGTATACATCAGACTGTTGCCGTGGGCGGTTTAGACTGTGACCCCAATGACAATCATTTGTGGGAAACGCTAGTCTGGCCATTAAGTGTGTGAACTGACATAGACAGGAGGCATTCAACAGTCATATCTGCTAGAATATATCAGAAATCATCACATAGCCTGAAGGCAGGCTGACGGAACTGATATAACGGAGGCATATGTTACACTAACAAGCAGTTATCTAAAGAGGTTTTCTGTTTTTTGATCGCCTTGACCTGTCAATCAATTGAATACCAGTAACACAAATTAATAGTCAGTCCTGGTTCAGCTGGAAATCAGCCAATCTTCAGTGTTTGCAGGCCAGCAGACCCACTCAGTGAAGACAGTAGGAGAGGTTTGACACAAATGATGATGCTCTGAAGCATAGCAGAGAGCTTGGGGGGTTATACTTGTTGACATTTACACGCCTCATGCTGGCTTAATGATGCAGGAACAGAAGCAGCCAGTGCACCTTAGCAATGACCTTTAGCACACTGTGGGAGTGGACCCACAAACCCGGCCGGTCAGATACACAAGACGGTCAGTCTACCTCTGAACTAGCACTAGGACAAGCCACTAATGGAGCTCATTTTTTATGGCAGAGAGGGCATGGTTGGTTTAAAGGGGGGGTACAATGCTGTTTCATGCATTCAGAGTTGTTTACACTGTTAAAGAGTTGGATTCTCATGCTAAGCATGGACAAGTTTCAAAAAACAATTTGGACGTATGACGGAGTATTTCTGTGCCAAAAATCGTACTTCCAGGTTTGTACAAGTTTCTGAGAGTTTTTTTCGATCGTGGCTCTTCATGACGTAGACGAGGGTGGAACTCCTTATATGGGCATTTCTCCCGGAAGAGCGCGCCCGCGCACGCATCGACCAGAGTGAGAGCGAGATTGCTCCCATCAAGCGCTTCATCCGGCGGCAGCGCTGCACGGGTCTTGCTCGGGAAGAATGTCTCCAATCCAAAGAAGTGTGTTTTTGGTTGTAAGGGAAAGATAACTTTGATCATCATCCGAAAAAACCCAGCGTTATGTAAACAGTGGATACAGTTTGTTTTTGACGCTGGATTTGCACATCGTTTGATACTGAAAGATGGAGCGGTCCCAGCTATAAAAGATCCCGGTCATGATTCAGAACTGCAGACGGTAAGTGAAATGACATCAAATGTCTGTTTTGTTGGCATTCGGTGCCCAAGTACTCGTCACTCTTTAGCTCCGCCCACGGCGCGCCTCCAGGAGCTCGGCTTTTCCCGGAGAGAATTGTAAAGCTGTATCTTTCTTTTATAAATATGATAAAACTAAAGACTTTTTGGAGATATGAAGGATGCAGTACTACTCTATAGGTACTCAAGATTAACATGAGATTGGGTGAAACTGTGTGTGTTATGCCCCCTTTAAGGTCTGAGTGGTTGTTTATGGTGGCCCAGGGTTTGATGGATTTTCAGAGAACACCTCTGGGATTTGCTGTTAAGGCATCAACAGTTTTGAAATGCTATAGATACGGCGAATAAACACGGCAGGGATCCCTAAGTCAAGTGCAAGTAATGAGCTATTGATTTCCTGCATCCTGTGACATAATCTTGACGGCACAACATCCGATTCTGACCACTTTTAGCTCGCTTACGAAGGAAAAGAAGCAGTGCATTCACTAGAGTTTCTAAACAACACATCTAAATCTTTAAACCTCATATTGTGTTCTGGCCATTTTTTTGACCTAGAAAGAGTATGAAAAGGACCAGCATACAAAAAAAATTGCTAATAAATTTCTCAAGCTATGTTATTTAAAACTGACTGATCATAGGCCTCATTGATCTTATAAGCTTACTGAGCTTATACTCAGTTTTTGAGTGACTACTGCCAAAATGATCCACAATTTATTTATTTTTTCATTCAAAAACAGAGGTCCACAAGTTCAGATCAATAAAGCTTATGATCAATCAGTTCTAAAAAACTAAAAAACAAAATACAAAACCTGTGCTAATTAAAACATGTTGACAAAAAGATTGGATCCAAGATTTGGACATAATATAGCATAATGAGATATTTACAATTTACTTTTTGACCGGGAACACAAAATTAGGTAAAGAATTTTCAGCACAGCACTTAACTAAGCAATCTTTTTTTTTTTTTTTAGATTTTAAAACATAACCTTACCATTAGTTCTTGTAATGAAGACAAAATTCTGAAGGTGAAATTGATAGAATTGTTTGAAGAGCTGTTAACTCTAGCAACCTTTCCGTTCTTACCTGGTAACATGTGCTTTTAAAGTCTCCAACCATCCATGCACTCAGTGAGAGTGTTTTCTTGTGCATGCATTATATTGTATGACTCTTCAGTGAAAATCCTTTTATCTTTAACCTCTTGAGCGGATCATTCTCTTATACTATCTAGGTATCACGGATTCATATTTTTTGACCTTTTTGATCCCAGATAGTTGATTTAGGATCTATATCAGACATTACCGCTGCATTACACCTGGCGTATTCAAGAAGAAATTCAAAGTTATAAGAGAGTTATGTGGGATTTTATATATAATAATAATTGAATATCTTCTTCTTTTTTTTTTTTTTTTTACTAAAAATACCCTTAAACCTCTTAGACAAGTATAAAAAAGTGAGAACATTTTGTGCAAATACTAATAGAACAGACATATATCAGAAGTCAGGTCAGATTGACAGGTTATGTTCCGTCAATATTTAAATGTAAACCAATGCAAATCTGTTCCCTGAGGTTTTTCAAAGACCACATTTTGCACATCATTTTCCAATTAAGATCCATATTCTGCTTAAGTAAATGTAATCTAAACTAATATCACTCAAAATTAAGTTTGTTTAGAAATTCACAAATGAAATTGTTGTCAAATAAGGTGTAGCCTATATTGCACATATTGTTTTCATGTTCAAAAATTTGACACAAATATGGCTTTTTTTCCTTTATCTGGTTATAGCAATGTTTAATGCGTTTATATGATGCTTGCATGATCAAATTATGACAATTATGGTTAACATGGGAATGTATGGATGTAATAATCATTAGATTCAAAACATTGAAAATCTTGTGCATGTCAGAATTTCAAATTCAAAAGCTGTAACAAAGTTTACTTAAGGGTTTCACCTTGGTCTGTCAAACAAAATATCAGCTGTAGCCTATAATAACCTGAGTGAAAAATATGACGCTTCTCATTTGGTATCATTAACAATCAGAAATGACCTGCCCAGTAGTCTTGTGCCCTAAAGAACACGCCGTGCACTGACTGCTTATAATCAACAACAAACCTCTAAAACACACGCGTGCGCGCACACAGGCTGACGGTACCGGAGTGATTTATATCACGCCTACCTTCCCTTGGCGTGTGCTTGCGGAAGAGCCGTTACCTGGTTACAGGGGAGTGATGGAGCACTGAGTAATGTAATCTTCATGACTCCTCAGATATGAGAGTTTCTCTCGCGCTCGCCGAGTCAAAGCACCACGCGCTGTTCCTGCAGCATCTACGGAGAGCGCGAGCAACGGCTCGTCCAGGAAAAACGCTTTAACCTCTGAATTAAGTTACGAATATCACCACGGACAGTCTCCAGTTTGTCATATTCCCAGTTGTGAAGAGCAAGTTGGCCGACAAATATTGGTTTAAGGTAGGAAACTTTGCACATATTTTTTGACCTTTTTGATCCCAGATAGTTGATTTAGGATCTATATCAGACATTACCGCTGCATTACACCTGGCGTATTCAAGAAGAAATTCAAAGTTATAAGAGAGTTATGTGGGATTTTATATATAATAATAATTGAATATCTTCTTCTTTTTTTTTTTTTTTTTTACTAAAAATACCCTTAAACCTCTTAGACAAGTATAAAAAAGTGAGAACATTTTGTGCAAATACTAATAGAACAGACATATATCAGAAGTCAGGTCAGATTGACAGGTTATGTTCCGTCAATATTTAAATGTAAACCAATGCAAATCTGTTCCCTGAGGTTTTTCAAAGACCACATTTTGCACATCATTTTCCAATTAAGATCCATATTCTGCTTAAGTAAATGTAATCTAAACTAATATCACTCAAAATTAAGTTTGTTTAGAAATTCACAAATGAAATTGTTGTCAAATAAGGTGTAGCCTATATTGCACATATTGTTTTCATGTTCAAAAATTTGACACAAATATGGCTTTTTTTCCTTTATCTGGTTATAGCAATGTTTAATGCGTTTATATGATGCTTGCATGATCAAATTATGACAATTATGGTTAACATGGGAATGTATGGATGTAATAATCATTAGATTCAAAACATTGAAAATCTTGTGCATGTCAGAATTTCAAATTCAAAAGCTGTAACAAAGTTTACTTAAGGGTTTCACCTTGGTCTGTCAAACAAAATATCAGCTGTAGCCTATAATAACCTGAGTGAAAAATATGACGCTTCTCATTTGGTATCATTAACAATCAGAAATGACCTGCCCAGTAGTCTTGTGCCCTAAAGAACACGCCGTGCACTGACTGCTTATAATCAACAACAAACCTCTAAAACACACGCGTGCGCGCACACAGGCTGACGGTACCGGAGTGATTTATATCACGCCTACCTTCCCTTGGCGTGTGCTTGCGGAAGAGCCGTTACCTGGTTACAGGGGAGTGATGGAGCACTGAGTAATGTAATCTTCATGACTCCTCAGATATGAGAGTTTCTCTCGCGCTCGCCGAGTCAAAGCACCACGCGCTGTTCCTGCAGCATCTACGGAGAGCGCGAGCAACGGCTCGTCCAGGAAAAACGCTTTAACCTCTGAATTAAGTTACGAATATCACCACGGACAGTCTCCAGTTTGTCATATTCCCAGTTGTGAAGAGCAAGTTGGCCGACAAATATTGGTTTAAGGTAGGAAACTTTGCAAAGTGCAATTTTGGGGGGTCTCTGTCTGTAGCTGATTGTTAACCTTGTCGTTTATTAATAGTCTTCGGTCAGTGTATAAAGAGTTATGGATATGCATTCTGTTTAAACTGTTCGAAATAATATCTAATAATAAATATTAGGACAAGGCTCATGTAAATAAGTGCTGTGTGTGATGACAGATTCCAGGCTATATTTCAGAGCTCATTCGTGACTGCAGTAAACATCGTTGCTTTTCATGTAATGGGATATTAGCAAGACAGGTGAAGCGCAGGTGCTATTTACACTAAGTACTTAGTGTTATTAGAGCGTAATTGTTACTTGGTAACAACCTAGTAAAGTCTTCAATCCATACTGTAGCAACCGTCGTGTAGAAAGGTGGTTATAATAGACTAATATACTTACTGTTTTTAAATATACGTACTGGTTTATCATTGCTCCTAAATGATGCTGACAGCTTGGTAATTCTCAATCCAGTTTTGCGTATCCAGATTTATGCATTGGATATACAATTTAGTTGTTAGTAGTATGTTTAGAAACACATTTATGTGTACCTTTTCCAAGAATATACAAAATAAGTATAAAACTTGTAATATATACAGGTGCATCTCAATAAATTAGAATGTCGTGGAATTAAAAGAACCAAAGACTTAAACTACTTCAGTCTGTGTGCATTGAATTTATTTAATACACGAGTTTCACAATTTGAGTTGAATTACTGAAATAAATGAACTTTTCCACGACATTCTAATTTATTGAGATGCACCTGTATAAAATGTAGTCTAATATATATACAGAGAGAGAGAGAGAGAGAGAGACTATTTTATAGGCTATTATATAGACAATAGACCATTTAATGTAAAAGCATCAAATTAACATTAACATTAGAATATAAGAAGAACAATAAATAAATACAACTATGCAAAAAAAAAAAAAAAAACAGCCATGCACATTTTGCAGAAATTAAGCTGTCATTCAGCTGTAGCTGGTTTAGGACCAACATTTGACTTGTAGTTACTGATAAACTTGTATCTGCTATTTGATTTTTTTTTAATCTAGGCCTAATATAATTTTATTTACTTTCCTCACTTCATGCTGTAGAAAATAAATAGCATTTCTTACATTTGATTCCACCAATCCTGAGGTTATATACTTGCATTGAACTGCAAAACTAATACTAATACAGTAACAGAAGCCCTAACTCAAAAACCCACTGAGTGTGAGCAGAGATCGCACCTTGCTCTTGGAGAAAGTTGAACTCATGACTATGAGAGCCAGTGCTGTTCACAGAGAAGAAGCAGCCTGCCAAGAAGGCAGGCATACAGTGAGCCAGAAGACCCGGCCTGTTCAACTCTCAAGCAAGATGTGCCAGTTTTGACAGCCTACATAGTGTAACTGGTGAACTGGTTCTGCTATAGAGCCATTTGACAACATCTTGTCCAGTATCTTTCACAGACCGATAATTTCAACCCTTAGCATTGCAATTATTTGTTGCTGCTTAAATTAATGTCATTTGTATAGTCTTTCTATGTTAAGTAATTTGATATGGATGCAAGTTATAGCAGGTATATATCCATAGTCTGTCTTCTACCATGAATTAAACAGAGAGAGACTGATTGAAAAAGGAATAAAGGGGTAGAGAGAGACAGAATGAGAGTGGGAGGGCAGGAGTGATAAATATGTGCCCCCCTCCACTGTCTAATTAACAGCTCCTGGCTAGTCCTGTTCCCCCTTAGCTGACAGTCCTGACAACCTGTCTTTTCAAATCAAACCCAAATGGTCTCAGAATATACCTGTTCATAACGCAAGTCTGTGGAGCATAACATTTCGTATTAATACCAGGACATTTTCACATTCTTGCAATGTTGTATGTTGCATGTGGTCTGATCATGCAATGTAATTCATATTGTGATCTGACACGTCACACCTGCTGTGTTTGCAAGACTCCCACAAACATGTCTGGGTGCATCGAGTGTGTTAGTTTATTATTTTTTATTTTTACCCACAGAACATGTCAGCGCCTCTGTCAGTAGCCTTTCGACTTTTCTCAGTGAGAGTGTGCGAGTAACAGTGGGGCTGCATTGTCTCATCACATGCCTCTCTCCACTGCTTCAACTGTTCCACCCACATACTGCACACACATGAACGTCTATCATATAGAAAGTTAGGACAACACACTAAACATCTACCACTCATTTTTCTGCTGGCAGAGATTTTTTTTAAGATGTTGTCGTTGCTTCCAAAATGTGAAGAGTAGGGCTTTCAATTTAACATGCTGATTTAGTTCAATCAGTAGAGTAGATTACTTACAAATTGTAATCCATTACTGATTCCAAATTACATTTAACAATTTTAGTTAATAACGTAATCCATTACATTACACATTTTAGGTAATATAATCAGACTACTTTTGGATTGCTTTTAGATTACTTTTGACCTAACTTGTTTATCACATTGATGTAAATAGGATAACCTTGTACCATATTGATACAAAAGTACAAAGAGAAAGGGAATATATTCCATTCATTATTAACAACATGAAACATTATATTATCTCAAGGTTTCCCAAACTTGGGTTCATGAAGGAACAAACGGCAGGGGGTTTGTGAGTTTAATAAAAAGCTAATTATTTATATCAGAAATATGTAAAAAAAAAATAATAATTTTAAAATGACATCAATCAAAATAAAACACTTACTAAAAAAAAAATTTGTTTACCTGCATGTCATGTGTAGGTTATTTTAGAAAAAACATGTAAAAGGTTAAAAAGAGGAATTAGGAGGAATTATTCAATTATGTGACTAATATGTAATCATGTAATCAATAAAAAAGTAACTGTATGATTACAAGTACTTTAAAATGTAATCTAATATAATTACAAGTAGGCCTACTACCAAATTACATGTAATCTGTTACTACCCAGATCTGTCAATCAATTATGTTTAAATTATATTTATATCTAGTTATATTTAACACTATCTATCTATCCATCTATCTATATATTACTATTACTGAATCATAACTTAAATTTGATGAATCATATATATATTTGATGAACATTCAGATCAATGCAGTAGTGATGCATAGATCAAATAGGCCTAGCTGCTGTCATATATAATGAATTTCTCTTTCTTTTGAATCGTGAGAGGCTGATTAAATGCAGGGTTGCTATTTAAAGACTTGCTTATTCTCTGAGAGGTAGAAATAACGACAAGGCTGTCAGCGTTTGACGTTGAAAGAGCGAAACTGTGGCCAGGTGATTGAATGTCTCTCTATGTCTTCAAGGCAAAGCTTGAATGTAGGCTGGCTGGGATTGTTTCAGACAAGTCTGAGATATTTGATGTTATCAAGGGAGGAACTAAGCACATCAGCTTAGGGTGGCAAAGTAAGCAGGTGAATTTGATCTGATGATATGGAGGGATTTTTGTTTGAGAAGGTCTCCTGCTGTGTGACTTCTGCAGTCTTTAGTGTTTTAAGTCTGCAGCATTTCAGGGGTGATAAGTGTGTTGTTTGTTGTTTGGTTGCTACTAAGCTCTGAGTGGAGATTGCAAGTCTTTGAGAGATCAGAGGCCCCTCAGTTTAGAAACAGTCTGACAGGCATGATCAGCGAATGTGTGGCCCATAAGACCTAACCCATTTCACAAGTGCTGATTCTGAACCAGCCTGCGGGGAGTGACATAATCTCTCTCAGGACTGGTACAATCGGTTACCACAGCTTTGGGGTAGTAATTTAAAAAAATAATTATAACAGTGCTTCTCAAAAACCAACCAATTTTGAACTCCGAACATTCGAGTACAAAAACAAGATTTTTTTGAGCACAAACGAACTGAAACATACACCTAAGTGCTGGGCGGTATGACCAAAAATTTATATC
>NW_015541005.1:69614-74047 GCF_001515605.1 Sinocyclocheilus anshuiensis | reverse complement strand
GTGGTCTGCGGTTGTGAGGCCGGTTGGATGTACTGCCAAATTCTCTGAAACGCCTTTGGAGACGGCTTATGGTAGAGAAATGAACATTCAATTCACGGGCAACAGCTCTGGTGGACATTCCTGCAGTCAGCATGCCAATTGCACGCTCTCTCAAAACTTGCGACATCTGTGGCATTGTGCTGTGTGATAAAACTGCACATTTTAGAGTGGCCTTTTATTGTGGCCAGCCTAAGGCACACATTTTTGGGCAAACTTTAATTGAAAATGCCTTGCACTCTTCTCACACACTTTGAATAATGAATTTCTGCAACTTTCCTAGTCGTTCAAGGTGCTGTATTTAGATATGGATTTAAAAAAAATAGTTTTATAAAGACTTGCACAGAGCAATTTGTGTGTGTGTGTGTGTGTGTGTGTGTGTGTAAAGTCTGTAATCATTTATTCACCCTCATGTTGTTCCAAACCTAAATGGCTGACTTACTGCTGTGAAACACAAAAGGTGTTTTTTTTTTGTTTTTTGTTTTTTTAATATTAACATTAACATTAACAAATATAAATATCAGTGAATAACAGCCTAAAGTTTGGACTGTTTGGTCACACAAACTTTTCAGATTGTTTATATTGAGTAGCCTATATATAGTACTCTACTCTACTTTTATAATACTTTCATTTTTCATTTTCAAAGCTTTTCCAACAGTCCCAGAAAGAAATCAAGGTTTGGTAATTACATGAAGATGAGTAAATGATGACAGAATTTTTATCTTTGGGTAAACTATCCTTTAAGGACATTCTGGATAATGAATTTATGAGCAGTTCAAGGCCTTCTGTGTGGTTAGAGTTGCAAAGGATGATGGGATAGCTCCCAGATGGAAGGTCCTTGCTGCTCATCAGCACAAACATGGATTTTAGTTGTAAATGCATGGCAAACCTTCAACAAGCGTTATGTGATCTACTTTAATACGAATGTATTCATGCCTGTGGCAGTGACACACACATTGTAGATTTACTTGCATCTGTCAGTGCAAGTACAACAATGCCAGTACCCAGTGACGATGATTATTTTAACAGATCATGTCATCAACAGTCTGAATGACATGAGAACGGTTTCTTTAAAGTGAGCAAATATTTTATTAAGTAATGCAAACAAGACTGAATGAAAATACTAATTACCAATGCATTAACCTTGACAGAGAGAAAGAAACAGCGTGCATTTTGAAGTAAAATCATCATCTTAATCATGGGTGTATAATTGCAGTTTTGGGGATCAAACATCTTAGGATGTTTCATGTGATATGTATGAGACAGATGTGTACAACTAAATGTGATTGAATGTGGCAAACCTCACCAGAGAGCAGATTTACTGCTGATATGAGCAGCAAGGGTCAATGATCTGATTAGCTGATGGGGACACTATGGACATGGAGAAGAATATTTAAAACAGAATGCATTGCATAGGGACGCAAAGGTGACACCACATAGCAGATGTTTATAAAATATTCATAGACGAGCTTAAGTAATATTCATCAGACGTTTCTCAGCAGTTTTGTTTTTCAGAGAAGAGAGATCGCCCGTCTGTAACTGGGTCCATTTCCCTTTACCATTCCTTTCATGTAATGAATTATTATTATTTTTATTTTTATTTTTTTGTTGTTGCCATCAAATTCATTTTAATCTCTAGAAGGCAACACTGAAGTCAGAGGGATTTTTAAATGAACAATTTTAAATGAACAATTAAATTAAGCATTAAATTAACATTTTAGTCATTATTTCTTTTTTCAGTTGGTGTTGCATACATAACACAAAGGCTCCAACCATATTTAAAATAGTGTTTAAATAAAATTACAACTCTATAGAAAAACCCCTTTGTGCTGTAATTTTGCATATTTCAGTGTTGATCAGTGCAATGCTAATATTTATGAATAATGTGACACAATGACACCAAAAATAAGTCATTTTCAAACTGATTTCAAGCTTTCAAAGCTCATTTGTATCCTACAACACGAGATGGTGTGTTAGTCGCTCACTGTCTGTATAATGCATGTGCATCTGTTCGGGAACTGAAATGTTCTTTATTAATGAGGCAGTAGCAAGCAGGGCTTTTGCTTCTTGGAAAAATGCAAATAGAAATATTTGTAAATATTGTAATTATGTCACATTGTGCATCCATGCATAACTAGGAAACATTCATGTAAACTGATCAATTTTACATCGATGCAGCACGTTTCCATGTCAAAGTTTCCTTTTTTTTCTTCAAAGTTTCCTCCTTTTCGACAGTGTCACTTCTTTACAAGAAGAAAAACATATTGGCCCCATCCTGAAAAAACATCCCTTGCAGTCCTTTTCTGACACTTTGGTGAGCTAATGCCAGAGAGACTGTGGGTTTGTAGTCTGCTGTGGAGTGCAGTAACACTGCAGGGTCAGCAAAAGTGCACACTGAGGCCACAACGGACTGGGGGGGGCCTCGTGAGCTCACGAATGATTCATAACACGACAAATGGGACACCCTATGGTGTGGTGAACTTCACAGACATGGAAAGGCCATATTAAGTTATTTATATGATGAAAAAATTAGTCTCTACTTAAAGTATATTACAAGATTATCATAATCTCCATATCGTATCTGACATTTTACTTAATCAGACAGTTATATTCACTGCAGACGTGCAAATGTATGTACTGTATGTCCTTAACAAAATGATAAAGCACATACTCTTGTAGGGAAAGACAGAAAACCAACCTCACAAAAAAAGGATGATTTAATATGTCCATGTAGTTATTTTGTTTTTGCGGTTGATTAGGTCACGGTTGTTATTGTTGTAAAACATTAGTTCTGCTTTTCAGATGATAAATTCCTGCTAATTCATTTGAGATCAATTCGGACCCACATAAATGAGTCATATCTGTTGTTCTCTGTCTATAGGTGAATTAATCTCCATTTAATTCGGGTAATGCAATCAAATTCTCACAAATGGGAGTGCAATGAACTGTAAAAATTATTATTTGTGATACAGAGGTTAGGTAATTCTACGGCATTTTTCTTTTGCTAAGTTACGTTGACTGTAATTTTGTGTCTTGCATACCTGCGTTAAGTTGCTTAGAGCCGCTCTAATCACAGAAGTGATTATGGCAACAGAAAAGTTCTCAACAGAAATTATTGTTTTCACCTTCCAGGGTTTCCGCAGGGCCTTAAAAAGTCTTAAATTTAGTTGTATCAAATTTAAGGCCTTAAAAAGTCTTAAATTGTACAAGAAAGTCTTAATTATGATTTCAAGAGGTCTTAAATTTGGGGACGGAAGACCAGAATTGCGATATGGCTGAATGTGACGATTAAACTAACGTTATGATTTCATTGAATAAACACGAGCGCTGCACGTTCAAAGTCCGGTGCTGCGCTACTTTGTGTTCTTTGTGTACTTTGTGTTCCGACCCATGTTTTTACCCTGCAAACACGCAGAGCTTTAAATGTGAACTGGTGGATCGATAAGAAGACAATGCATTATAAAAATCTAAACATAGGGGTGTGCGCTATGTATGGTCTGCAATAATATCGTAATTGTTGTTTTAACGGTGTGCGATTTGATATTATGAGTATATCGTGAAAAGCAAACACAAAACACACCTACAGAGTGCACACATACATTAGTTGATGAAGTCTAGTAAGTAGGGGTGTGCGATATGTATGGTCTGCGATAATATCGTAATTGTTGTTTTAACGATGTGCGATTTGATATTATGAGTATATCGTGAAAAGCAAACACAAAACACACCTACAGAGTGCACACATACATTAGTTGATGAAGTCTAGTAAGTTAGACTAGTGTGCGCGCGCATTTAGAGTGTGTTCTTTCACTGCGTGAATCAGTCTATTAAAATGCATTTAGAATGATCACATAATTTAGGATATGGGGCAGAAAATGTATATATTTATATAATTTCATTTAGTTAATATCTATCACATGAAGAGTGCCGTTTTTTTCTCCAAAAGTAAGCATGATTACAAATGTGTAATGAGTTGATTACTTAAATTTGTAAGGGAATTAATTATTATTAATTCATTCAGGTTTTGATAGGACTCGGATCTGAAAATCCGAAGTTCACCTGATTAAACCGATTTCAAATTTGTTATGTTACACTTTAAATCAAGGGTCGTCCAGCGAGCCGTGACCTCAGTATATTTTAACAAATTGACTATGTATTCTCCTGGCCACGGATAAATACGTTCTTTGATAATTTGTAAGCTCTTAGAGAGGTAACGTTGATCTTGGCAAAAGTTTTAACCTTGAAATTATATGACACCAAACCAATGATTCTTTATAAATGAAACACGAATTTTATTGGCTATTCTGGATTACATTAAAGCTAAACTAAAGCACACATACATACACACACACATACATACATACAGAGTGAATGAGAGTTGACGAAGTTCTTATGAA
>NW_015541005.1:60012-61175 GCF_001515605.1 Sinocyclocheilus anshuiensis | reverse complement strand
TGTGGGGGCGTGTTAGAACGAGCCGTTTTAGGTAGGCGTGGTTGACTCTTAACTTTTATAAAGAATATCTCTGGATTTGAGACTTTAGTCTTTGCAACTTTACAGATCTTCTTTATGCACCAAGAGCTTGTAACACTCCAAAGAGAATTGAAAAATTGAAATCGCATCATATTACCCCTTTAATGTCCCTCAGAGCTGCATTAAACAGTGTGTAAATGCATTTGAATGACACTTCTAATGCAGCTTCTGTGTTTCCTCTGCATTGCAAAGATACATTTTGTTGATGCTGATTTAATTTGCTTGGTTCTATAACGGGGTGACAGGGACGAGAGACGTGCGGATCCATTTGCAAGCTTTTATTAATAAACATGGTCAAAACACAGGCAGGGTCAAACACCAGCAAACGGGTATGGTACGGGCAAGACACAAGAGTAGTCCGGTGAACAGACGGGGATCAAACGACAGCAAACATAATCCAGAGGGCGAAGCAAATGGGTAATCCAAAAACAAAATTGTCAAAATGACAAAACAAGAGAGAAATGCAAGATAGGCAGAAGATCAGGTAACAGGCAATAAGGCAAAACGACGTGATAAGACTTAAACTATAACTAGGACTGGAAATTATGACTGGAAACTGGCTCCGTAAAGTAGCTATTGCTGGGTGAGTGATAAACGCTTAAACAATACTCGGCAGTGTGTGATTGGCTGCAGCCGTGTGCGTAATCAGAGTGAAATGGATTGTGGGAATTGAAGTCCAGGGTAAGTGTGACAGTCTGTGTAGTGTGAGAGTCCATGTGGTGGATAATGACCTCTGGTGGTGAACAAACGGAAGTTCATAGACTGGATTTGTGACAGAGCCACCCCACAAGGAGCGGCTTCCAGGGTGGTGGAGCAGAGGAGGAACAGGGGGAGGGACGGAGGGCCAGGTCCATGTGGAAGTGGAGAGACCATGTGGTGGATAATGACCTCTGGTGGTGAACAAACGGAAGTTCACCCAAATGCAAGAATTTGACTCAATATTAGCACAATAACACACTCGGCAAAATATCGTCTAATTATCATTATCGATAAAATCCCAGAATATTATCGAGATATCATTTTTGTCAATATCGCACACCCCTAATTTATGTTATTTAATTGATATAATAATTTATTGATAATAA
>NW_015541005.1:56595-59798 GCF_001515605.1 Sinocyclocheilus anshuiensis | reverse complement strand
AAAACTTGTATCTGAACTGTAAATTATGCTTTTTACAGTAATTTTACAGTTTAATATGGTACTACATTGCCCTACCCCGCTCATATGGTATTAATTTTATTTATGCAGGTCTTTAAAAAAGTTCTTAAAAAGTCTTAAATTTGAGCTTAAAAATCCTGCAGAAGCCCTGCCTTCTGATTCACATTGTAATAAATTATTTGTGACCCTGGACCACAAAACCAGTCTTAAGTCGCTGGGGTGGCAATTTTCTCAATATTTTGATTTATTTGCACCCTCAGATTCCAGATTTTCAAATAGTTGTATCTCAGCCAAATAATCCTAACAAACCATACATCAATTGAAAGCTTATTTATTCAGCTTTCAGGTGATGTATAAATTTCAATTTCGAAAAATTGACACTTAAGACTGGTTTTGTGATCCAGGGTCACATTTATGTTTCTATTTTTAAATGCCACTTATAGAATCTTTTTAGTCATTTATCCAAAAAAAAAGATTTGTTTAAATTAGACAATGATTGATGCAAAATACAAAGTCATACTGTACATGGTGAATTTATGTAGCAGACATCCTTACAAAAACAAACAAACAAAGGAACCACAGAATAATGACCTCTGAGAAGAACAATCTTTCAGTGTAAATACTGGCAAAACTCTGTGTTAAAGAACTGAAGCTAAAGCCCACTCATGCTACCCCCCACAGGATCAGGTGGCAAAAAAAGTCATGAAAAGCCGGTGATTGGATTTCCTCACAATGAGAAGCATGCTGTTATCACATACAATTAACGCATATAAAGAGCGTCCATTTGAAGTCAGTCAGGATAATAAAGATCATTCAGATCATGGAAGCTGCATGATTATGACAAATATTTTTCCCCTTGTAATTGCAAATGTTAATTTCAATTAATAAAATGTACATTAAATACTTATTTTAGGTGGTAATGGCATTTTGATGATCCCATCCCATTATACACTCTCTGAACAAAAGGTACAAAAGCTGTTACTGGGGTGGTGCCCCTTTAAAAGATGCACTTTTGGACCTTTATATAATATGCCCACTAAAGGGGGCATATTGGTCCCCCAAAGGGACATATTAGGGCCTTCTGAAAGGGTACCACCCCAGTGACAGCTTTTGTTTTTTATGAGAGTGTAATCAGTAAAGCTACATGTGACTATTTGAGACCACATGCAGCATGTTCTGCAGTCTCAGGAACACTTGCAGTTTGATTGGATGTTACATCATCTACTTTGCAAGCGAGCGGTATATATATATATATATATATATATATATACACTCTTAAAAATAAAGGTGCTTCACGATGCCATAGAAGAACCTTTTTGTCTAAATGGTTCCATAAAGAACCTTTAACATCTGAAGAACCTTTCTGTTTCACAAAAGGTTCTTTGGGGCGAAAGAAGGTTCTTCAGATTATAGAAAGGTAAGAAAGAGATGGTTCTTTAAAGAACCTTTGACTGAATGGTTCTTTGTGGAACCAAAAATGGTTCTTCTATGGCATCTCTTGAAGAACCTTTTGAAGCACCTTTATTTTTAAGAGTGTATGTTGGGGAAGTCATGGCCTGATAGGTGGGGGGAGTGAATGTACAGCACTCTCTTCAATACCACGACTGAGGTGCCCTCGAGCAAGGCACCGAACCCCCAGCTGCTCCCCGGGTGCCACAGCATAAATGGCTGCCCACTGCTCCGGGTGTGTGTTCACGGTGTGTGTGTGTTCACTGCTGTGTGTGTGCACTTTGGATGGGATAAATGCAGAGCACTAATTCCGAGTATGGGTCACCATATGTCACATGTCACGTCACTTTCACTTCACTTTATATCAAATCAGGTTACTGCCAATGCTTTTCACTTTAGTTCTAAAGTGTCAGGCAATGGTATTGCTACACCCCTGTCTTTCATCTCAGGCCGCCTAAAAATCTGCAATTAACTGAGCTGTCTGCACCCTTGAAATCTGTGATGAGATTCACCTTTGCTAAAAACAGCAGATGCAGTAAACTGTCTGAGGTTATTTCGCTCAGAATCAATGCTTTAACGGTCATTAAAATGATTTTAAGTTTGTTAGATAAACTATTCTCCTTCTCTAATCAGTGAAGTAACTAGAATATTTTCTGGGCTTCTTTGATAATGTTCGTCTCTAAATTCATGAAAAGGAAACATTAAACACGCTTCTATGGAGCAGACTGCTTAAAACCCACTCATTAGGACCGGTTGTCATTATTGATAGGCTTAAAGACTCATGTAAAAGCCGTTTGATTGGCCATCACATTCACAACATCACAACAAAGATGTCTGTGATTGGTTACTGCTACAAGAAAACATGCTGTAAACATTTTAGATTGATGAGAATAGATGTAAATGGAATGCTGTAATTGACAATTTTAGCAATTAGCTAATTATATTAATTGTCCAGCCCTAGTGCATTGAGTCAAGCATCTCTCAAAACAAATAAAATAAATTAAATTGTGGCTTTCGCTAATTGATGGTTTTGTTGGCTGTAGTATATAATACAAACGTCATTGTTCTTATCTAGCACTTGTCCCAGGAGCAAGTGCCATATAATCAGATGAACCACTGAATGGATGAATGGCTCCCGTGGGTCCGTGGGTGAGAGAAGATAGATTAAAGTGAGCATCCGTTCAAACAATGCTTATCTCCCGGAGCAGAGCAGGCCTCTGTCTACAAAGCAACGAAATGGAAGGAAAGGAGAAAAGGACTGGGAGACGTGCACAGTGTGGAATGATGAATTATGAATTGCTCTCACAATTTTCCAAAGCCTTTCAAAAAAAGTATCTTCCTCAGTTAAAAATTTTTTTTTTATTATATATTAAGCTTATGTTAAGTGATTTTAAAATGACTTCTTAGTCTAAAGCCAGTGCGAGTTTGGACACTTGGAAGGTCGTGAGCTTTTGCACATGGTACAAGTCAGTTAACCTGATAATTGTGTCAAAGCTGGTACACGGCATGATTGTACTGCAAGGTGGCAATCGTGTCAGCTGTTGCGCTAAACACGGAGGTCAGTTTTCAATGTTGCTTTTATTGCTATAGACAGAAAAAGAAAATAAAACGTGACTGTGTAAATGTTTTGGTGAAGAGCAGAGAACAAAACTAGAGTCTATCTGTGAGTGTGTATGTGTGTGTGTGTGTGTGTGTGTGTGTGTGTGTACCTGGTATTCCTAGGTTTGCCACCTTCA
>NW_015541005.1:42788-56405 GCF_001515605.1 Sinocyclocheilus anshuiensis | reverse complement strand
CCCCCCCCCCCCAAAAAAAAACCCAAGGACACAAATAATCAGTGAGGAACTCATAGCTCAACAATAAACCATGAGAAAACATGCTCAAGTATGTAAATTTGCAACAGAACACATTAATATTGTTATTTTATGTCATTATTTATAATTATTAATAATTATTAGTATTTATTGACAGTTTTGGAGCTGTTACCTGGATGAGATTAATTTTTATTATTTATTTTATTAATTTGTTTAAATTAGGACTACATTATTATGTAATTATCTGTCCCATTTTTAACTAAGTAATTTTGCTTTTTTTTTTTACATTTTAAAATGCCAAATTGTATATGACATATGATTATTTACTATGTATATATTTATGATTAATATCAATTATAAATTAATAAAAAGGGTCTAACATTAATTATAATCTATTAATTCATCTGTCTAATCATGTCTAAAAAAAATAATAATTATGTCTACCAAGCTCTGATAATGTATGGAATATTATATTAATAGATTATCCAAATTTTTATAAAACAATAGGCCTTTACCTTTAGAAGCACGGATGTGTCTGTCAGTTTAAAGGTATGGTTCACCTAAAAGTGAAAATTCTGTCATACTTTTCCCAGGTTGTTCTAAACCTGCATAAAGTTCATTCTTCTGTTGAACACAAAAGAAGATACTTTGAAGAATGTGGGTAACTAAACAGCTGCTGGTCCTCAGTAACTTCAGAGAAAAAATACTATCAGAGTCATTGGAGACCATAAACTGTTAGGTTACCCACATTCTTTAAAGTATCTTCTTTTGTGTTCAACAGAAGAATGAACTTTATGCAGGTTTAGAACAACCTGGGTAAATTATGACAGAATTTTCATTTTTGGGTGAACTGTCCAGTCAGACAGTCCACCGTGAACAACTGAACTGCTTCTCTGCAAACTGCGCGTTCATCGATAGTTACAGGACAGACCCATTGATAACTTTCCCATTCATCTCTACATCTGGAGAGCCTTGTGTTCAAAGGGCAGATGTGAGCTCCTAGATGTTTTAAACCGCACAGGTTTACCGCATGCTGCACTCGTGTGAAAGGGCTTTAATGGCGCTTGTTCTGGAGACTCCGTCGCTATGGAAACAATGATGCCAAAATGCAATCTCGCTCAAATGAGCTTCTCTAATTCTTCTTATGAAATTGATTTCATTATAATTGCTATTAGTATTATAAACAGTGCAAAATACTTATTTGTTTATTCAATTATGTATTGGCCTTTGTAAAATACGGGACAAATCGCGTCCCGTATTGATTTGATACGGGACACATAATTTTACCTTTAAATAAGGGACGATTCCATATTTTAAGGGACGGGTGGCAACTAGAGGTCTTCACGGGTCCACTTGGATCCGAAAACCCGAGGTCCGACCCGAGACCCGAGCGGGTTCGGGTCCAAAACTTCGTCGAGTACCTCGGACATGGGTTCGGTATTAGTGGCCTCGGGTCTCGAGTAATTTAAAATAAAAATGCTTTTTCCAAATGGACCCGATTAGACCCGAATTCATTTAAACTATCCCGAATGCATAGGCAACTTTCACTTTCGTGTTAAGTGAGGAACACACATAGAAAAGGAGCATAGGCTACGTTTGTAACCTTGCACACAGAAATTATCTTATAGATATGAGATCCATAAGGAAAATCCACTCGCTTCATTATGCTGCCTGTTCATATAGGGCTTTTCTTTTTTTGTGTGCAGAAGTCTTTCGCCAGAGATCAGGTTGCAGACAACACTAGCGAATCCATTAATTATTAGGCAATCAATTTATTTTTTATCAAACTGTCACGTTTATTTTTCAAATCCACTGGTCACAATTGAAAGCCAAGCTCAGAAATAACTTGTATGAGATACATATCTGAGGAAAAATGCATTGTTAGTCGGCGCCACCTAGTGTGCAGGTGTGAATTAGCAGAAGGCGATCAATCGTTTTGCACTCGGTGTGAAAGCAACGTTTGTCGGCGATTTGCTTCTCTTTTTCGCATCGTGCTGAGTGTGAAACGGCCTTTAGGGTTAGGGTTAAAGGGCTTTTCACACTGAACGTGAAAATCGGCGTGAATGTTCGGCGCCATGACGCTTTTGAATCGAAACAATAGATCCCTAATGGATTCCCTAATTCACACTAGGCACGATCATTCACTGCGTGAAAAAGCGAAGATTTTTTTTTCGTCCTGTGTGTCGATTTTTTCCCCGTCGCTCCGCGATGAAACGGGCCGTCTAATCAGATTTGAGCTTAGATCACCTGCCTTTGGTTCTCACAAAAGGGTGAGAATGGTGGCGCTGTTTCGAAAACCATTGTAAACAAACACAGAAGAAGTAGTATTATGTGATCTGGAGAGCACAGTCCATTTTATTCCACGTGCGCGAGAGCGTGTTCCCTCAAAATCTGTCAATCATCTCTTGCCCTTCCGTATATAAAAAAAAATAGAGAAACATTTTTCTACACGTGAAATATGAAAGCAAATAGACATATGATTATGAAGATATATTTTCTGTATGTTTTTATGCAGCTCACGGTATTTTTATAACAATAAAGGATGTTTATGACAAGCAGGTAGCATTCAGTCTATTATAAAACACAAAGAGTGCATTATAGAATCAAAATCCATTTAGATCACAATCTGAAGTTATTACAAGCACTCGATGATGGTTTAAAGTGGGGTTTGAGCAAAAACATGAATAATTACATACGTTTTGAAATGTAGCTTGATGCTATTTGTACCTCTAATTATATTTTCAGATGTATACTTGTAAGCATTATGGATAGTTTGTGTTTCTAATGAAGAACCAAAAGTTATTTATCTTAATTTTATGCTGTATATTGAGCAGCGAACAATGCAAAAGCCATATACGAGATACATAGTCTACATGAGGAAAAATGCATTGTTGGTTTGCGCCACCTAGCGTGCAGGCGTGAATTAGCAGAAGGCGATCAATCGTTTCGCGCTTGGTGTGAAAGCAACGTTCATCGGCGATTCGCCTCACTTTTTCGTATCGCGCTCAGTGTGAAACGGCCTTTACATACATGTGTGTGTGTGTGTGTGTGTGTGTGTGTGTGTGTGTGTACACTGTATGGTTGCTAGCAGCCGATGTGATGGGTTTGTGTCTGGTTTGTAAATAAGAGAAAGCCTATGGGCATACACTGATCAAATTCAGGTCAACTTCCCAAATTTTGTTTAAAAACTGTCGGGAGCCCAGTGCTCATAAATTACTCGGCTTGGCTCGTAATTCCTCTCACACAATGCAAGCCATATGAGCATCAATGTTTGAAATGCGATTTCTCCCAATGGAAAAAAAAATTGATAAATAAAATGCTTGCCAACTCGTATAACAGCAAAAATCGCAGCGTGTATGGCATAATAGCCTGTCAGACTCCATTTCAATAATTTAGTTCAGAGATCATGTAAATGGTGGGCATTAAAGCATTAAAATATACTATTAGCACTAATTAGTAATGGTTTCTACAAAATCAGCCTGTGATGCAATCATTATAAAGCTTATAAAGACGTAAAAAGGTTTTTTCCTCTCCGCATGTCTGTTTCATGTTACTTTAAAAGAACCAATTAACTTTAAAATACTGCAAAAAGCATTGCTTGCACACTTTGTCTTAATGAAATCAATCATTTGATCATCTGAAAAGTTTTTTAAGCAAAACCGGAGCCAGAAAAATGTTTTGATGGTTTGGATAGCTATTTAATCATGAAGGTTACGAGTGTGCAGCCATATGAATGTCATAGCTTTTCTTCACTTGCTTTTATCTCTTCACTTAATATTCTCTTTGTTCGACTTTTATTCTATTCTGCATTTATTTTTTTCCCCATCTCAACATTGCACTGACACTGAATATACTACTTTCATCTGTTTTTAGGGAACGAATCTTTGCAACTCTTATAGATATTTTTTATGATGAATTAGCTTTCATTCATGTAACATCATTAGCTGCCTGAAATGTTCCAAAACATTGTCTTCTATGTTCAATAGCAGGGTGCTTCAAAGAATGAAGCACAGTAAAAGTCAATGGCATTACATCTTTCAACAAACAGGTTGTTCTTTAATCAAAACGTTTGCTGGTATCCAGTGTCTCTCATTTTATCTACAGCCTTAATTAAACGTAATTAATTTACGGTCATATCTCAGCCTAGATTACATTAAACCTATATAGAGCATGATGATGGCAGTTCTTCTCTGCATGTTTTCCCCTGTCTCTCTGTGTGAGTGCCACAGTGGTCTACAGTCAATTTATCTTCCATATTCTTTGCTTCTGGATGTAATTGGGAAGGAGAGAGAAAATAAATTCAATAGAAATGGAGAGAGGCAGGTGTGAATATCTTACATACAAAGCTTTTCCATTTCAACAAAGACATATGGAACGTAAGACACCTGATCACCTGATCCTATTTACTCTTCTCTCTCACGACTAACTTTTCTTACACTCTCAAACACCATATAGTATTATATATCGCTTTAGAATTATTTAATATAATATGCCATTATATAGATTATATATGAGTTCATTCAGCCAAACATAAAAAATCTGTAATTTACGCACCCTTGTCTTGTTCCAAACCTTTCTTAAGTATATGATGACAGAATTTTCGTTTTTGAGTGAACTATCTCTTTATTAAGATAACCAAGGACAGTATATCCTCAGAACAAACATCATGCATGTGCACACACCATGAATGGGCTTTTAATCATCTGCTCAGTCAGTTCTGAATCCCAATGTGCACGGTTGCTAATAAAATGTCAGTTATTAGCCACATGTGGGAAAGCACAGTATTTTAACTCTGTCTGTCTGAACCAAGCCAAACACAAACATCCCTATGGAGTCAGTCGCATTGCTGTTGCCATCACTGCAATTGTTTCTTATCTGACACAACATACAACAGCTCTCACCCTTTATTCCTTCGTTCTGTTTTAATCATGTATTTTAAATTACTATTCCCAGTAAAGCAAGCCTTTCTTCTGTTCTATTATGCTTTGCTTTACAATTTAATTGTCATTGTCCATATTTGTTTTTCCATAGTTCAAATATACACAGTGCTAATGTTTTGAAACGCTGCCATTCTAATGGTTCAGCAAGGTACTGCTGGGGCAGACTTTTCTCTACTGAGCATCTCACATACGCAGGATAATTGGCATGCCTGATTGCCTAAGGGACAAAAATAACACCATGCAAATCCCTGTGAGCCATGTGAGTGTTTTTACGACGAACTGTTCTCTGCAATCCTCCAATCTTTTTATGTCATTTGACCAGTGTTTAGTCCAGTGGTTCTCAATCAGGGTGCCGCTGGAAAGTAAATTTCAAAGGAGGCCTCTATAATATAATAAATATAATATAATATAATATAAAATAATATAATATAATATAATATAATATAAACAATCATTTAAAAAATAAATAATAACATTTTATTATTAAAACGTTTGCTTTTATTTAAATGTTAAAAACACAAAACAAGATCTTCAACATGTAAACTGAACATATTTCTCATTCAGATGAGAATGCACCATGCACTGAGCTTTCACACATTTTTGTCCATTGCAGCACAGAGGTCTTTGTAGACCAATTTTCCCAGTACTCCAAGTTTCATTCAACACCTGCCCCCTCCTGCGGAGCGGTACACACATTCCCTGCTTACAATGATGTTAATCCTGTCTTGTCCTGCTTTTTTAGGTCTTGACAGCAATCCTGCATATACTTGCATGTACTGTATTGTTTCAGTTTATTGTTTTTAATTTTACTTTAATTTTTAAATTATTTTTATATAATGTCAAAAACATATAATAATCATTATTTAGGCTACATTTTGTTTAAAAAGACAAAACATAGATTTCATGTTTTTTGTATAAATGTATGAATTGTAAAAAGGTGTCTTTGTCATGTCTGGCATTAAATAAATGTGGGCTGTTGAATATTGTCTTGGCTGTTGGACTCAGAAAGGTTGAGAACCACTGGTCTAGTCTATTGTATGTTTTCACTTGGTAAGCTAGTTTCAGATTTGCAAAAAAAAACAGTGTGAAACAAACTTCCTAACAATGGTGCTTTTGTCTGTAGATTATGCATTTATTGAATGTGAGAGTGCATTGAGAGAGAAATGATAGTTTGTGGTTGTTCTCTGTGCAGGACAATGGCCCCCAGCTGAAGGCAGTGACGGCAAGAGACTGAGATGGAGCTGACCTCAGTAGACGCCTCTGCTGTGCTGGGCTTATGGGACAACAGCTCCATTCCTGGTTTCCTTCTTAACGAGAGTGTTCTCAATGACACTTGCTTCCTCAATGCTTTGAACTGCACTAATGGGACAGATGCGGGGAACCGAGCAGGAACAAGCATGGCAGGAATCCTCATCCCTCTTATTTACATCATTGTCTGCATCGTCGGCCTGGGGGGAAACTCACTGGTCATCCACATCGTCCTGCACTACTCCAAGACAGAGTCAGTGACCAACATCTACATCCTGAATCTAGCTATAGCCGATGAGCTCTTCATGCTAGGCCTTCCGTTCCTCGCCGTGCAGAACGCCATGCACTCCTGGCCCTTCGGCTCATTCACGTGCAGGTTGGTCATGACCGTTGACGGCATTAACCAGTTCACCAGCATCTTCTGCCTCACCGTGATGAGCATCGATCGCTACCTGGCCGTGGTTCATCCTATACGGTCCTCAAAATGGAGGCGACCGCAAGTGGCCAAGGCGGTGAATGGAACAATCTGGGCGGTCTCGTTTTTGGTAGTCTTGCCTGTGGTGATTTTTGCAAATGTGCAACGGGAAGGAGGCATCTGCAACATCATTTGGCCGGAGCCAGCCAACATCTGGGGAGCAGCATTTATAATCTACACCTCCACAGTTGGCTTTTTCTTTCCATTGCTGGTCATCTGCATGTGCTATCTCCTCATTGTGATCAAAATCCGCAGCTCGGGAAAGAAGGTTCATGCCACTTCGACCAAACGGCGCAAGTCGGAACGAAAAGTCACGCGAATGGTGGTGATAGTGGTGGCTGTGTTCGTTTTCTGCTGGATGCCATTTTACGCCCTCAACATCATAAACCTGGTGGAATCGCTGCGTGATGAGCCCCAAGGTCTGCATCTTTTTGTGGTGGTATTGTCTTACGCTAACAGCTGCGCTAACCCTATCGTTTACGGCTTCCTTTCGGACAACTTCAAGCGGGGATTTCGAAAGGCTCTGTGCCGCTCATCTCGAAGGGTCGAGAACCACGAGCCCACCGAGCAACGGCATCAAGAGGAACGAAGAAGAGTGCTGATGCCCAGGGAAAGCCTTAGAAGAGCAGTGAGAAATGAAGAGGATGAGGAAGAGGAAGAGTACAGGGAGGAAGTGACGGAGATGATGGAAATCTGCAGGATTACTCAGAACGGAAACGGAAGCGGACAACCTGAAAGTACCCGAGCGCTTTTCTTAGAGAGACCCTCGGGTACAGGGGTTTCTGAGACAAGTTCCCCAGACAGGAGAGGCACGGGTGGGGATGTTAAAGGACCAGGCTTTGGAACTGCTGCAACCCTACTGAACGGGGCTAAAAATGGGAATGTGAAAACACTGCCAGAGGAACCGGTGGAAAAGAACAACTCACTGGAGATCAGCTACTTGTAAACTTGTGATCTGTGTCAGCTGAAAAAACAGTATTATTGTACATGCCTCCCTGAGCTCTGTTCAGTTTGTAGTTACAGTACTGCCTCTCCTGAAGCCTATCAACTCGTCTTCATGTCTATGAAATGTTCTCCTCGTTATCAGACTTTGTAGTATGGAAGTGTAATCTGGCAACACAATTTGAAAAGTCACAATTAATTTTGCCTTATTTGTAGGACTTGGCAAATCTAAACAAGAGTCATCAGCAGCATTCCATGGTATCAATACCTATGGGACCAGCACCACAATATGTGAAGCATCTATGTGCCTTTTTCTAAATTTGCTTAGAAGATTTAATCAATGCAGTGAATCTATGGCTATGACTGGGCACTAGATCACTAAATACATTTACATGCACTTTTGCTCGATTCTAGCTGTGCATGTGAACATACTTAGTGAGACTTGTAGCGTACTACTAAGTGATAAAATTAGGAAAAGATTTTGTAAATGTAAACAGGTCAATAATTATACATCGGCTTGTAGTTTTCTCTAAATGTATTTGTATGTGCTTTTTGCCTTACTTGTAAAAGTATTGTACACTAATTGAAATCTGTTGCAAACAGGTCTTCAAACTCTACATATGCATTGTTATATTATACAGTTTTGTGATGCCTATCAGTTGTGTTCTTATTTGTTGGCATTTTAAAAAAATATTACACAAATATTCAACATGATATGATTGTCAGTTTTAAAACTGAATGTTTATTATCCAGATGATCATCTATTTATGAGGGACTCTTTAAAAAATTATATATATTATTTTACAGTTAATGCACAACTGTTGGAATGAATGTCCTAAAGAATTTCTGTTTTGTATTACTTCTTGAATTATTTTGTGCAGGGGGACTAACACCCAGATTTAACCAATGATAAATTCCATCCAAACTACCCCTTTACCACCCAAAAAACAAACATACACACTCAGGTATTGAACTTAAAAGGATAGTTTACCTAAAATTTACTTGTCATTATTTATTCACTCTTATATCATTCCAAAAATGTGTGGATTTCTTTTTCTAAGAAACACAAAAGGAGAATTTTTAAAAATCTTCATGTAATTTTTCTATACAGTGACAATTTTGGCTATAAAAACTATAGTGACTATAGTGATAAAAAAAAACATCATAACAGCACCATAAAGTACAGTAGTTCATATGACTAATCTGACTCTGAATCCATTCGACAAGTTTAGGACAGACCAAAATTTAAGTCGTTATTTATTGATAAATGCTCTTCACCCAAAGTTATCGTATGACTTTTCTTTGACATGGAATATAGAGCATGTCATATAGAATACTTCATGAAATTATTTTAGTGTATTGAGACATTTTTGGAACTTGAAGGTCATTATTAACTTCTGTTCCATAGAAAAGAGCCGTGTGATGATTCATCTAAAAATCTCCTTTTGTTTTCTAATGAGATATACAATAGCATGAGGGTGAATAAATAATGAAAAGTTTATTTAGCATAATTAAAGAGCATGGTCTATGAGCCACTGGGTTTATCAGACACCTGCTAAAGAGGTTAAAGTGCCTCCAATTATAATGTCATTTATACTCGAATTCCACAGACAGACAACATACGCTACACATACGTTAAAATTCCACAATGTCTCTTCCCAGCACCGTGATATGCTTATGTGACATTCAGATACCCTTTTCTGAGTGTTATAAATAAACATTAACTATTGAGATCATAGCAAGCACTAACATATCAACTACACTCCCCACCGCCCTACGCACGCTCCTTCTATGCACGGGCTCACACTCAGATTGTTTTGGAGGCGTATAGAAAGCCATTGCAGACGCATTATGGACAGAAAGAGAGCTACCACCATTTCCATAATGACTCTGTGGATTTCACAGCTTTCGTTCAGAACTGATTGTTTAAATATTAAAAAAAAATGTGTAAAAAGCTGTGCGAAAATGTTATTCTGCCGTTTACTAGGGATATTTTTAATTGTTGTGCTATAGCTATATGACATTTATTGCACACTGTGTTTACTATCGATCCGCTCAGAGAAGCTGCCGTTTGTGGCTGTGGGCAGAGAGGCGCCCATCCTGTGACCTTATGATTGGACAGCTCTTCGTATCTAAATGAATCTCTGTGATTCACTGGACGCTTGACACCCACCGAGGCCCACCCACACACGGGATGGATCCACAAAGAGGCAAATAGTGCTGAAGGCTGCTTGTGAACGCTGTGATATTATTCATTTCTTGGGGCAGACTTATATAGGCCTCGTGTGCAAACAAAGCCATTTGCTCAAGGATAAAAATACATAACTGCCCATGTGTCCTTAGTACTTTAGCATTTTTATAAGTGCAAAGAAATGTTTTTTCTCTAACACCAAATGTATATAATCTTCGGTTAGTTTCAGCTCCTTAAATTGTATAAAACATTACGAGGGGTTAGTTATTTTCAATTGTGTAAATGTTTGAACCATGTAAGTACTTGAATGCAGATGTAGCTTGCTGCAAAAGCTTAATTTTCTCACACAAGTAAAGGCTGCATTCTCAGCATTGCCACAAGAGGTGCTATAGCTGGAATTATAGTGTGTTTAGGTCCTCCTGGGAAGTTATAATTATGGTTTTGTAATGATGTTCAACTTGTAAATACAATTTTTACAACAAAAATTTAACGCACCATTAGTTTAAGTTAAATGTCTCCTTTTAAGCTTAGTTTTCTCTTTTAGGTCAGCTGTTAAAGTCAGTATGTTTCTAGCAGTTTACCAAAATAATAACACATCTGGTTTAATGTCAGAGGCAAACACATTTTGTATTCTATCGCCCTGAAATTTTGTGGGCAAAAAAGCCTATCAGTTGTCTATTGCCAGTAGTGTAGCGACATAAGAAGCACGGCTCACACAGAAGTCACTGTCAAACCAAGAAGAGTTGTGCTAATTTTACTCATTTGAGCCTGGTGCGAAATCTGGAAATATTTTGCGTGGATCCCCAAAAATGTGCTCTCTTACCACCACAAGAGTATGTGTTGGCAAATCAATTTTTTCTGCATTCACGTACTTTCATATAGCTAAAATGTTCTCTTTAAAAAGTTCTGCTAACGCTGAAGGGTGCATTTTGTTCAGAGTTCTTTCATTTCAAAAATCACTGTGTGTGTAGTCTGATATTTACCAAAATCTAGATTTATAAATAAATAAATATTTTGTCTCTGTGAATGTGCTTTTTATGCTTCTTTCATGCTATTTTTATTTATTTATTTATTTATTATTTCTTCAAACTAGAATTAGCATTGGCCTAGAGGCCCAGATAGACTATTTAATAGGATTTGTTCTTTCTTTTTTTCTTCTTTTTTTCATTTTTTATCATAGCTGCTGACTATTTTGGTTGTTTGCATTTGATTGAATTTGTTAAATTAATCATAATTAAGACAGTGATCAGGAAAGAGGAGAACAAATAGAATGGCTTTGCTTACTACAAATAAATGTGCTAACAACAAAAACAACACTGCAGGCATTGAAAATGGGCACAGTTACATGGAACTTGTTCTCGAAATGACCTGCAACTAAATTTGGCTTGACATAACAGAATGCATATTTCCGAGCACCAGAGTGGAACATCATGTAGCCTTGCAATTGTCTTTTGGTTGAGCATGAGCAAGCCAGTGATTAAGTCCTTGACGTCTTGACAAGCTGTTGTATGAATGTGTTAGGTGTATATGTCTTAGTGATATGGTCAGAGTGCTGGAAGCCCATTTTGGATGCCTTCCTTATTTGATACAGCCATTTAAAGATATTAGTGTGCTCTAAATGAACTGATTAGTTGAATGTAGTGTCAGACCAAAAAAAAAATACAAAAATCACATCCAGTCTTATAGTATCTGTAAAAACATTCAGTTGCCCCTGTCCCAAGGAGACAAGCCAGTATTTTGAAATAATTTCTGTTGTCAATACTCAATTAGGGTTGTTCAGATCACATTGTTCCTAATAACATTTTTCCTAATTAATCTATATAGGCATTTTTCAGCGGAGTGACTCATTGGCCAATTATAGTGAGGATGTTGTTGAAATGGAGAATGTGGGCTGGTTCATCAGCCAGCAGGAAAGGTCTACTAATTTCTCTTTCAATTAAAAATACTCACAAACTCCCTGAATCCCTTCTCTTTCATTTTCTCTTTCGTGTAACAGTGTTCATTACGCTGGTGTTTGGGACACAGGCATCACAGATGAAAAGAAAAGTGGGGGAAAAAGCATTGTGCAGGATTCTTGGAAACCAAGTGTACACAAACTTCATGAAGCTGTATTATGACATGAAAGATCGACAAAGACAGAAAGCGGAGGAGTCAACAGGAAAACGGCAGAGCTGGAGGTCAAGCGCTTGTACTGTAAGTGCAGAAGTGTATTATGTGGATCTGAATGGGTTTAAATACAAGCTTGACGGTTGATATCTGGCTGCATCTCTCGGCAGGATCAGTAATGCTACCAAAACATGACACAAATGGCCCACACTTAGCATGTGCCCCTTCAAATATTTTTTCTGTTATGTAACATTTAATATTTTTATTTGATTTTTATAATTTTATTAAATATTCAGTATATCTCTAGTTAAGGACTCCATAGACAGCATAGTGAGCTGTAGCAAGCAATCTAAAAACATTTGTGTACGACTAAATAGTACGTGCCAGTCTTCTCATCTGTAACACGCATGCGACGTGGTACTGTCATGAACGTGCCTCGAAGACTGACATGGAAGAGAAGAAATTGTTGGATAAAGTCATTATTTAAAGATATTATCAAAGATGAATAAAGGTCTTTTGGATATTTTCATTTTTGGGTGAACTATCCCTTTAAGTAAAAAAAAACATACAAATATAAAGGGGACATCGGATGCAAAATTTACTTCTACATGGTGTTTTCATATAAATGTGTCTTAGCAGTGTGTGGACACAGCCACCCTACAATGACAATAACCCATTCACTCCTTTTTTAATCCCCAAAAAACCTAAAAAGTCTCAATTATCAAGCTGTTTTGATTTTCTGAGCAGTATGACGTCATACTGCTCAGGCCCCGCCCATGACTGCTGGCGGACTGTCCTGTATTAGCATATTTCCACCCTCAGCCAGTTGTATGCTATCCGCCATTTTGTCCCCACTTGAGCAGCTGTAGGGACATGTCTCGTAAGCAATTCAGGTGATTTGTAGTTGGATGTAAAAGTGTACATCAAAGTCTTAATTTTCTCCTGACATCAGAGCCACTGAGGAGACTCAGTGGATTAGTTTTGTTTTTCATGGTAAAGCGCCACTGAATACACAAAAATCAGAAGAGAGGGGTGGGGTGAGCAGCAGCTCATTATCATTTAAAGAGATATGCACCAAAACAGCTTGCTGTGAACAGAGCTGTTTTGACAAGGTAAAAAGTAGGGCTGTCATCGTTAACGCGTTAACGCATGCGATTAATTTTACAATCCTTAACGTGTTAAAATAATTTAACGCAATTAACGCAAAATTACTGAAGCACAATTTCTATTCTAATCCTTTAACCCAATTTTGCTACTCTGCTTGTGATTAGATAATTTTAAGCCGCTGAACTCCGGGAACGTCTTCAGTCCAATGATCCAGTAAGCGAATGCATTCAGACAATCCATCCAAAACAGCTCTAATATAAAGGAAACCAGGCTGATTACATCAGAGATTGCAGAGAGCTGTGTGAAGTACAGACTGAACGGATTGTCAACACATCCCACCGCTGTATGGCCAGATGAGACGCAAACTATGGTTTCTCGACTGGATAACCAGTCTCGCTAGTAAAGTTTTGATGGATGATGACTGCAATCAAGGTAAAGATGAATGCGGTGGCGTAAAGGAGTCGCACAGTAAGCACGTGTGAGTCCGTTATAATAATGCGTGTATGAGTGCTCTTGACGCACTGATCGCACATTGCATTTATGCACAGGCACGGACATTTCCGTACATTCACGTTGTTTCCACACACATT
>NW_015541005.1:32179-41971 GCF_001515605.1 Sinocyclocheilus anshuiensis | reverse complement strand
CCTGTATATATATATATATATATATATATATATATATATTTACATACACACAGCTGGGCAGATTATTTACAAATTGTAGTTCATTACTGATTACAGATTAGATATATGCAGTCAGCAGGCGGTTGGTTTAGGTTTTTTTTGGCATCTCCATGTGGTCCTGTTCGGTATCGCAACTTGGCACTGTACACATAGGCTACTATAAAATTCTGATTTTTTTTTCTTTCATATGTGCTTATATGGGCTCCTTATATCATTTGGATTTGTTGGTGTCCTTTTGGAGTTTCTAAGTGTCCTTTTTTGGAAAGTCATCTAAATTTATCTTGAAAAAATCTTGCAGAAAATATCGATTTTTGAGAATCACACTTCAATCTTTTGGTTTACTTTGCTGGATATAGCAAATGATGACAAAATAAACATTTGAAACAAGATAAATGGTCTATGCTTAATTTCATGAAGTGTGCGATTAATCACGATTAATCACAGAAAAAGGATGTGATTAATCAGATTAAAAATTTTAATCGATTGACAGCCCTAGTAAAAAGAGTGTTGTTTTACACAACCATTGAGGAATTTTACCCAAAGTATGTTGCAGATATTTCATGAAGACCCTAAAGAATCATACCAACTTGTGGAAAATGGGCATCCGATGTCTCCTTTAACAAGGCCTCAGTCATTGGTCTAGGGATCATCACGTTTCCTCGCTTCTCCAAAATAATGCACAAAAACATTTATTTAGTGGTCCTGTTCTAGATAGGTGTGCGACTGCAGCAAAACACTCAATGAAGAAGAAAGAGCAGGTATGCTACATGAAGAAATGTTTCATGGAGGCCTTCAGGCAGCAGCTGTTGATCATTTCACTCCCCGAACACTGGAGAGATGCCAGCAACTCAATTAGTCTTTCCAATTGAGTATAAATTCTTACATTTATGCTAAAGCAGGTGTAGGTCTAATACTTGCAGGATACGGAGCCCTGAGAGGACATTACCTCAAAGTGTCAATCTCAGCTCCTGCTTTCATTTTTTCTTCACAATTATCCCAAAGGTTATTTGGGTTTCTCTCCAAGGCAGCTCCTCAAAAACACTTTGAAATATGATGCTGCATTAATATTAATTTACCGTCTACCTTTGCAGGTGTAGCCTAGATATCGTTCTTTTATGAGCCAAATTACGCCAATTACGCCATTATGCTGCATTTCTGTACACAATATTTTTTGTTTTGTTAAGGACTCGCTTTCGTTGAAACAGGTGCAGAAGCAGACATGTATCCAAAGGCAAAAACATGTTTACCTCTCACTATAAATATCATTCTCATTACATAGTGATACATTTTTTATGTGATTTTTTTTAATCCTCACCGTGTCAGGGATGGTAATAACAGGCTCTGCAGCTGCCTTGGCTTTTAGTGAGGTACAGCGTACCGCTGTGCGACCTGTGGACGACCTGGAAATGAATGACAGGCCAAGATGTAAAACAGCTCATCTTCCCTAATTGCAATCCTTCATGAGTGCTACGAGACGCTTCACCAAAGGAGCCAAATTAAATGTCACCACCTCTAATTTGCTGCCTCTCAGTATCACATACTGAGAGTACACTCAAGGTATCTTGTCTCTCAGCGGCTCGAGTATTTGCAGAGCGCAGCAACCTTTGAGTAGCGAGGACTGCTTGATTTCTCCTTCTTTAGATGCACAGAGGCTAGTGGCTTTTATGGAAAGACTGTTATTGTATCGCAGAGCACTGAGGTCTCTGAGAAAGGTGAGGGTCTCTGCTGCCGTTGCAGAGATTCAGAGGAGTTTTAGTCCTCACATGCCCCCTCATATATTCATTTCCACTCCAAAGTCATTCTGCGAAGACTGTTCTGAAAAGTTTCATTTCAATTTAACACCCTGAATAAACAGAAACCAAAATAACAACAATCATTTACACGTGCACAGAAATGGAAGTTGAAAGAGAGAAATCCAATTCTAAATCACATACGTTTTGCAACTAGACAACTTCACTCTAGCCTCAAAGGAAATGAGTCAGGTTGCTAAGAGACCAAAAGGCTGAAGACAAGGAGAAAGAAAGAAAGAAAGAAAGAAAGAAAGAAAGAAAGAAAGAAAGTTTCATGTGGTGAGTGGCAGGTAAGTGGGTGGTTGGAGAAACAAAGTAGCTGAGAAACTGGAAGAAGAATAAAAAAAGAGTGAAGATATGTAATGTCAATAATAACAAGTGATAATGTTATTAAATTAATAGAATATTAGGTCAGTTGCTTTACTTAGCTTGTATTTACATTACACTGTTCACCTATGCTAAACTAAATCATTAGTTGACACCATTATAGAAAATATTAAAATGACATTTGTAAGACGACATAAATTTTTTACATAACTTTTGAATGGTATAATATTTTTAAAACATATTAAGATTATCTTTTAAAAAATTTTTTTTGAAAGACATCTCTTATGCTAATCAAGACGATTTTAAATAATAATTTAAATTTTTTTATGTAATTTATTCAGCTATAAATTATAATGTAATTACATTTTTTTATACAAAAGTGTATTTTTATTGAACTCTTTTAGTGCAAAGCATCCCAAAACAGACTTCACAACAAGAAACAATAAATAAAACATCCCTCATTCCCCCACAAAACAAAAAAGGAATTCAAGGACATAGGAAATGCATATAATATACAATCAGAGAATTTACATAAACAAATATATCAGGTCCAGAATGTTGTGTTGGGACAGATTACAGATTACACTTCTTTTATCCAAGCCAAGTCTAACACACATGCCTTCAGTCTTAGAGACCCCAATAGTCAAAAAAGGATCCCAAATCCGATAGAACAGAAAAAGGTTTGTTCTTCATGGCTGTGGAGAAAGCCTCCAATTGAATAATGCTAGAAACTGTAGATAGCCATTGACATAAAGTGGGGGGTTCCTCATTAATCCACCTAACCAGGATACATTTCTGAGCTTGAATAAAGCAAAATATGGAGAAGGTCTCTGTTCTGACACCCTGAGGGTATCTCTTCATTTAAACCCAATAAGCAGTCGATGCTCCAAGCCAAAGTTGACATTCAAAGACAGAGTTGAGCTGTAGGCCGATCAAGTCCCAGAGCTGTTGAGGACATGGTAAAAAAAATGGTAGAATGTCCCAGTGTCAGATTTACATTTGAGACACAGATCAGACAGACTTCATTTAGTGTCTAACCTCAGGTGTAATAAACAGTCTGCACAGAATTTTTAATTGTCTCTTCCATGCAGAATTAGAGGCTAGAACACAAAGGGGCTTGTTACATAAATCAAGTTTCTATTTCAAATACACAACCCAAATCAGCTTCCCATTTACCCTTAAGAGTATCAGACTCATCTGTTTTAAGGTTACAGAGAATGTTATAAACCTATCTAAAAATAAATTATAAATATAATAAATTATAAAAGTAATATATTCACCAGCCATTACACTTGGCTTTAGTGTCATATGAACCTTCAGAAATCATTCTAATATGCTGAAATAAATATATATATATGTATTTTTCTGGGTAATTTGATGAATAAAAAGTTGAAAAGAGCATTTATTTTTTGTAACACTATAAATGTCTATACTGTCTATTTTGATCATTTGAATGTGTCCTTGATTACTTCGTTCATTTAAAAAAAAAAATCCTTAATAAATAGAACGTTCAAAGGAGCAGCATTTATTTGAAATAAAAAGTTTTGTAATACATACTCACACCTTGAGGAGGAAACAATTGCGTTTAATTCTGGTTTGTAATTGTTTGTGTGTCTGTATTATCCGCTGACCTTTCTTCACTGGCTCAGCTCAAGACACTTCCATTACTCTTAATCAGTTGATGTCTGATTGGTTCGCTGCACCCATTATCCCCCTGCAACCAACTGTGCACAGTGATGACCTTATGGTCAGAGCTCTGATCATACACCTCACCAGTCATCAGCTTTGATTTACCTCGAAAATGTGGAATGAGGATTCCACATGCCGACAGGTTCAGTATGGTCACACTTTAGATTGGAGACCAGTTCTCACTATGACTTTTGACTCAATACACTCCTAATTTGCTGCTTATTATTAGTTAGTAAGCTTGTAATATTTAGCTATTGGGTATAAGGGATCTATAATATGGTCGTGCAGATTAAGGCATTAATATGTGCTTTATTATACTAATAAACAGCCAATATGCTAGAAATATGCATGCTAATAAGCAACTAGTTAATAGTGAGAAATGTTCCCTAGATTACTGTTAGTATGGACTTAGTGTGTAATATGACATGTGCGTCCAATGAGGATGGACATATTTTAAATATCCAGACAGATCAAAAACCTCCTAAGGGGATATTTTAGACATTTTTATTGGTAAAATTAAACTATTTGAGCTTGTGAACTGAGATTTATTTTGCCATGTTAAATATGAATTGCTGCAATATTACCCCAATAAATAAATAAATAAATATTGTCACTGTTTTGCCAGATTCAATTGAAAGTGTAGTGAGCATGGTCTCTTACTCAATTGACACTCTTTAAATGATCTGAATCAAATCGTGGTTTCATCATGTACTCTCACTTACCCTTATTGTCACATTTAAACATTCCTTCTTATTTGAAGGCCATTACAGCAGACTTCACTTCATAACTTGTACAATTAATAAATAGAAGTCTGAGAGAGAGTACAGATAATGCTTTTTTTTTTTTTTGCTCTTAGCATAGACACTAGAGATATGGAGAAGTGAAATGTTTCATCTTTCACATACAAGTTTTCACTATTGCTCAAGCTATATCAATCTATATCGCTCAAGCTGCTACAGTTTCACATGTATGGCATAAGCAGGCACATTAAAGAGAATATAAAAATATGAACACTGACAGTCTTTCCCACCCACTCAGTATAAAGGTAACACTCACAAATGTGTTGTTTTTGCCTCGGGGTGAAATGAAAAGCTTTCCTCGCATGACTGCAGACCCAGATGTGCAATTATAAAAGAAAGAAGGATGATATCGATCTGCTTTTATATGAATGTCTAACATCACATAACTAAAATAAAGTGGTCCTCGGTCCAGAGAGCAATTCCTTTCATTAGCAAACGCTCCCTAAAACATCAAATGGACTCCCAGTCTCTCCTAATGAGACCAAGAGAGTAAATATGCCTCATTTCTATCACGCCAAAGATAAAACAGAACAGATGTAAAATACCAGCAGAGAGAATCACTAAAATAGTTTAATGATATGAGAGACGGCACTCAGCAGGTGCTCTTGGAGATGTGTACAGGAAGCCACAGGGGGGACGACATCAGGGAGCCCAGAAACACATCACCGGTCGATCTGGGTTAATAAGGGAAGCAATTGGATTTGTGAGGCCCAAATCTAACTAAACCCAGTGGAGAAGCAGTGTTTACAGAAAAGAGAAACCATTTCAGTGCCTAAAGGCGTATACCTTCCTCTAGTTTACCTAATGGGATTGTTACTCACTCTAGATCTCCAGTTTCTTGTTGTTCAATAGAATCTGAACTGTTTCTTCAATAGAATTAACACTGAAAGTCTCAGCAAGAATCCCATCAAAGCTGTCAAGTCTCACAATACCACCGGTCTGTAAATTTGACAGGGTCTGTACATGAATGCCTTCATTAGTTTCACATTGAATGAACAGAAAGACAGAGCAATTTATACTGACATGTCAGCGTGTCCCATAGGACCTTTGTGTGTTTGTCGGACAGCCATCAGCGCTGGTGCTGGCTCCGTCCACTGAGTAGTGTACTCAACTGAGCTCTCAGCATCGCTTTTATACATGTGTTTGCTCATCTTGGATCATAGCATCTTCCCTATGAATAAATGCATGAAGCTTTTCACACCACCGGGGCTCTGGGCACAGTCTGAGATCTGAAATGCATAAACTCAGCCTAGTATTTAGAATTTTATCACTGTGTGTGTGTAGTATAGAGGAAAGAAAATGTCCCTGATGCAATGGGGCTAGTAGTGAGGATGACAAATTTACAATTTACATACATTAAAAAAAAGAAGAAGAAGAGAACCTTAATCCGGCAGAGAATTTTATATATATACAATATAAGAGTGCAAACACACTGCAAATGAATATGTGGCATAGAAGTACTTTCATCAAAGTTTTGTTTTGTGTTTTTTTGTTTGCGTTTGCATGATGCCTTCTTTTGGGACTTCTTGATTTTTGTGTGACGAATGTGTTTATCTCCAGGAGTCCAGGAACTTGGCTCAAATATATCCTCAAACTGTGCCGCCTACACTACAGTTAACTCAACTTGCAGAACACGTGCCTTGTTGACACGCACATGAATGGAGTTGAGTGGGTTTTGAGGCTCTCCAGAGTAATCACTTTCTACCTAAAATATTAATTACTGAAATAAAAATTTTTTTATCAAATTTTAAACAACACTGGAACTTTTTAGAGAGAGTTGAAAAGCAGGTGAAGTTGCCAGTAGGGGATGCATTTTTTCATATTTTATGTGTTACACTGTAGAATCTGAAGAAGTGTGAATAAGAGTGACTTACTCTATTATTTTCACACTCTAGAAATACACCAAGATTTGCAAATTTACTGATAATTATGTCCATTGACAAGACAAAACACAAATTTCATAGTGTTACATGTAACAAGTTTATTTATAATTGTACAAATAAATTCAGTAATTGAACAAAAAATATATATATATAACTGATATACCAACTTGACAGAACAACATGTACATAAAAAGGGGGGGGAACTAAACATAGTAAGTGTTGTAGTTATAAGGAAAATGAGATGAGAAATGAGAAGCCAGGAACAATGGTGATATCTGGTGGTTCCAAATGCTGTAAATGTTTAAATAACTAACTAACCCTGCTGAAAAAAAACAGCTAAAACCAGTCTAAGCTGGTTGGCTGGTCTTAGCTGGTTTAAGCTGGAAGTAGCTGGTTTTAGCTGGTTGTTCCAGCTGGTTTCCCAGCTAAGACCAGCTAAAGAAGTGGCCAAAATCCCTCTAAAACCAGCCTGATGACCAGCTAAAACCAGGCTGATTCACCAGCTAAAACCAGCCAACCAGCTTAGGCTGGTTTTAGCTGTTTTTTTTTCAGCAGGGAACTAAATAAATAAATAAATAAATAAACTAACCCAGCTTCAGTATTTCTAACATTCAAATTGAGTTATTTAGCCTATGTTTAAGACAATATTGAAATCAATATTTTTACATTTTTACAATATTTGAAGGCAGTGGTTCTCAAACCTGTCCTGGAGTACCCCCTGCCCTGCACATTTTGTATGTCTCCCTCATCTATCACACCTGATTCAACTCATCAGCTCATTAGTGGAGACTGCAAGACCTGAAGTGGGTGTGTCACATATAGGGAAACATACAAAACATGCAGTGCTGTGGGTACTTCATGGAGAGGTTTGAGAACCCCTGTTTTAAGGCAACAAAATCATGATCTTTACTAGGGACACAAAAGGCACTGAATACCAGGAATGACATACATGTCAAAATAATGACCTAAAAATACCAAAAAGGTCCTGGAACATCTATCTATCTATCTATCTATCTATCTATATCTGTCTATCTATCTGTCTGTTTGTTTATAACAGTCTTCTAAAAGACTGCTTCTCACACAGCTTTCCTCCCATTGATGGCGATAATAGCATAGATGAATACCTCTCTCCATAAATATACCAACAAGACCACAGGTGAGGTCAATAGAGTTTGTTTCTTTATCCAACAAATAATAAGTCAGGTACACTGGCATTAAACATATGTAATAAAGATGTGTAATGTACAGACTTATGATCCGTTTATACTTAAATGGGTTAAAATGTGAATTGCTTGTTTGTGCATTCAGACTAATGTTTACATTCATACTCTGAAGTCCAAGATTAATTCAACAACATGAAAAAGGTAAATGTGAACAATTTCAATGAAAACTTATTGTACACATCTAAATCGTTGTTCTTCCTTTTACAACCTGTGTGAGCTTTTATTTCTGAGACATCCGCAAATACAGCAGACGACCGGAGGGGTGGGAAGGAGATGTCGATTCCCAAGGTGATTGGCAACAGCTGGACTGTGAATGGACAGGAGAGTGTGGAGGGAAGTGATGGATCAGGAAATGAACTAGGAGAGATGGAAGTAGGTGGCGGGATATATGAAAAATGGGAAACGGCTTCACACTCCATCACAGTAGGTGGCGGTATGCACCTATGAAGTTGGTTCGCAACCCGCCATAAAACCAAAAGAAGAAGAAGAAATTTGGAGTGACGCGTTCCTTTACGGCACGAGCTCTCACCGCACCGTCTGGGAGTAGTCGTGCAACCTTGAATCGATACGAATTTGTACTCCAGTAAAGGTATGTTTAACGTGATATGATCTCAGATAGTGTATTACAACGGTCAAGAGCAAACGCGAAAAACCGAAGCTGGCGGAAAATGACTGAGATCAGTTAGTTCTCGTGTAATAGGAAGCATGTGCGCTGCTGCTGCGCAATGGCTCAGCTGACTTTACGCGCTCAATCCTGCGCTGCTCCTGTTTATCAGTCAGACGTATGCTGACACCGTATCAGCGACTTTCGTAGAGTAATAACATGCCTTTTACAAATGTAAAAAGCAGTATCAAAGGGAGAGGGAAGGGTTCTTGTGTGAGACTTTTCATCATGGCCGCTCGTAAAATCTTGGATGTCGTAGAAATGCTACAGCACAGCGGCCACACTGGTCATAGGAGTGAGCATCCGAAGACCTGTTCATTCCAAGTGCTATTTTTCGTTCTAACCAATTTATTGTTTATCGAATTTATTCAATAACGTTCTTTTCGTATTGTATTTCGATTTTTCTTGTTCCTCGGTCAAAATAATACTCGCTGACCAATGAGAACAAAGCTTTAGGTCATGTGTCCGGAACTGGCTTTAAAGATAGACGTGGAGCTGGATAAACACATAGACAAAATACACTTTATACAGATACAGTATATACAAAGAGAAAGTGAATAAAAAGGGGTTGGATGTTAAAAAATAAATTTAAAAAGTATAGGTATTGTGTTGGGTATTGCACTTTTTTTCCAATGATAAAAGACATGTTTATTATAATGTTTATTATACATGACTATTATAATTTTTATTTAAATACCTGCTTACCTAACACAACATTTATTTATAATAAAAAAATGTTTTTATTATTTTTGTAGTTCTGCTTTTATTATTGCTAACGGTAGGCTATATGATCCAACCTTTGAATGCTTGAATCTGATTGGCTGACGAACGTTCTAAGGCAGTGTGGGGCGCGCCCGCCAGGGGGGGTGCATGAGTATTGCAGGAGGGCGCGGGTCATCAGCAGAAAAAGAAAAGAAATAAAACCGTAAACAGCCAAAGGACGTAACTTAGAATGGGAGCTGGATCGGTGTGTGAAAGCGAAGAGAAAAGCCATAGATGAAGTCGCACAGACCCAGGCAGCTGCTGGTCATTCAAAAGCTAAATGCAGAAAATATGAGGAGGCAGATCTTGCTCTCGGCTTCACTCACTGTGTCTATACCGGACGCTACAGATGTCGCGTCGCGCCGCAAGTCTACACTGGACGCGACAAAGCGACCGTTACAAATCATTTTAATTTTGTGTCAGTTAAATATAATATACTCCGGTCGAACCAGTTCACCAAATCGAACTGAATCGTTTGAAACGGTTCGCGTCTCCAGTACGCCCTAATCCTCAAATTACTTAAGTTATTCGGTTTATGAACGTGCCTGACACTCCCTCTGACGCGAAATAAAACATCTGCAAAGTTTTAATTAGTTTACATGGTTATGACAACTA
>NW_015541005.1:30602-31671 GCF_001515605.1 Sinocyclocheilus anshuiensis | reverse complement strand
ATCTTGCTCTCGGCTTCACTCACTGTGTCTATACCGAACACTACAGTTGTCGCGTCGCGCCGCAAGTCTACACTGGACGCGACAAAGCGACCGTTACAAATCATTTTAATTTTGTGTCAGTTAAATATAATATACTCCGGTCGAACCAGTTCACCAAATCGAACTGAATCGTTTGAAACGGTTCGCGTCTCCAGTACGCCCTAATCCTCAAATTACTTAAGTTATTCGGTTTATGAACGTGCCTGACACTCCCTCTGACGCGAAATAAAACATCTGCAAAGTTTTAATTAGTTTACATGGTTATGACAACTACAAATAACCTGCAGGGAACGTTCTGGGAAGGTTCTTTTTAAGTTATAAAATTAAACCTAAAAATAACGGGAACGTTTTGGAACTTTGCCATTGCTTCGCTTTGCGTCGTGGCCGCATCACCACCTCGGGTGTGCAATCTTTTTCTAATAATCCTACGGCCCGTTGACAATTATTCCTTACATATTATTTAAGGGGGTCTGAATACTTTCCGTACCCACTGTATATATATGTCATGCTGCTATACAACAATTTTACTTGCATTGTAACATTTTTGCGCTTAATTTATTGCTTATGCTGGTAATGTTTAGTCTAAAGCCAGTGCTCAGATATAAGAGACAGAAGGGAGAATAGAAGTATATTTATAAAATATAATCAGGGATTGAAATTAACTTTTTCACTCACCAGCCAATTTGGCTACTAAATTTAAGTTACCGGACATTCATAACTTCTACTAGCCAAAAAAAAAAGAGACAGAAATAAACCAACAGTTTGAGGCCGTCTACACTGGGCGTGACAAAGCGACTGTTGCAAATCATTTTGTGTTAGTACTAGGGGTGTGCGATATTGACAAAAAATAATATCTCAATATTTTCTGTGATTTTATCGATAAAGATAATTAGACGATATTTTGCTTAGTGTGTTATTGTGCTGATATCTTAAGGACTACCGTGGACAGCTGACTCAAAGTTTTTGATATTCTTCATATTCTGTGTGCGGGTCAGTTCACAGCAGTGATAGAAATTAATCTTTTCCAATC
>NW_015541005.1:25717-30107 GCF_001515605.1 Sinocyclocheilus anshuiensis | reverse complement strand
ATTTTTTTCTAAAAGTGTACATCATCTTTTGAGTCAAATTCTTACATTTAATCAGTCAATTATAATAATAATACCTTTAGGCTGTTACTAAACAAATTAAATCAGTATCAATAAAATTCATCTTTGCAGAAGTTGCATATGAAGTGGCATTTAGATGCATTTACACATGTTAATGCAGCTTAGCCCTCTAATGTCCCTAACATAGAACGCTTTAAACTGCAATTACAAATGCATAAGTAATGTTTTGATATTTAAAACATGAAATGTTGTTATACTGAAACATAAATATATAACCAGTTTACCTGATTCAATGTGATGGCTGAGCCTGTTTCTGAGATAACAACATGCCAATCCGTGGTTGGATTTCCGACACGGCTAATCTTAAATCATCTTACACTCTCAATAAGCGTGACCAGGGTTGCCAGGTTTTCACAACAAAACCCGCCTAATTGCTACTCAAACCTAGCCCAAAACTACAAAACCGCGGACTTGGCAACACCGAGCGTGACTGATACTCGAGCCAACTCTGCTCTAACTGTCGACTAGCAGTGGGAGTCAGATTGCCCCCTAGTGGATGGCTAAAGATTTGTTAACTCGTATTCATAAATTCTCAAGAGAACGTCTCTGAATTAACTGATGCTCGCGCCCCACTTGACAGGTGCTGGCGCCCCCCAGGGGTGAAAACCCCTGGTCTAACCAGACTTCATCACGTCGCGTATGCACGCCTCTGTAGGTGTGTTTTGTTTAGCTTTTGCAATATACTCGATAATGTCATGATGTCTCACGAGTTCAGTATTTGCGCTAAACCTGCGCAGATTTGGCCTGCATGAACTTCCCCAAGAAATGAATGAGTGAACATAATTTACAAAAAGTAACCCGCCAAATTGGCTAGTGATTTGACAGCGTTACCCGCCACAGCTGATTTTTACCCGCATTTGGTGGGTTGGCGGGTGTTAATTTCAAACCCTGAATATAATATATAGAAATGTTCTTAAGTGGTGCCTTATTTTATACTGCTAATTATGTACATTTTCTTTTTAAGGCAATGGCAAAGTTCCATGCACCTGTGATCCAGGACAACCCATCAGGATGGGGTCCTTGTGCTGTTCCTGAGAAGTTTAAAGACATGCCCTACCAGCCTTTCAGTAAGGGAGACCGACTGGGAAAGGTGAATTCTCTTTAATATTCCCTGGTCAATCCTATTATGTTGTATAACTGTGAAAGGTGGACGATCATAATTTTATTTTTTTCCCAAAAAGTTAATTGCAATTATTTTTGTGCACAGGTAGCAGATTGGACTGGTGCAACATACCAGGATAAGAGATACACAAGTGAGTGTTTGCACATTTATTTTTATTTGTGTTCGCCCAACAGCAGTTGCTTTTTTGGGCAGAATTACTTTTCTTTTTTTGCTAAAGTCACATATCAGTCAGAATGGTTGTTCTCTGTTCTGTTTAGATAAATACTCATCTCAGTTCGGAGGCGGCAGTCAGTATGCTTATTTCCATGAGGAGGATGAGACCAGCTTCCAGTTGGTGGATACTGCTAAGACTCAGAAGACCGCCTATCAGAGGAACCGTATGCGGTTCGCTCAGGTGGGTTTCTGAACATTTACATTCTTTCTCTCTTACTATAACCTCTCTCTTAAACTCCATGTTCTCTCATTTTTAAGTCTTTATCATATTTTGTGCTTTTCTTCTACAGAGGAATCTTCGGAGAGACAAAGATCGCAGGACCCTTACTCAGTTCAACATGCAGACCCTGCCTAAGAGCGCCAAGCAGAAGGAAAGGTGAGTTCTGCTTACCCAGTAGGGGAGAAAAAAACACTAAAATATTTAGTTGTGACCTGTCAACATGCACTCACCCTTATCTTTCTCGGAATAGGGACCGCATGCGCTTGCAGAAGAAATTCCAGAAGCAATTTGGAGTTCGCCAGAGGTGGGATCAGAAGTCGCAGGTATGAAATTCTTCCGTTTCATCTCTTTTCATCTTTTCTTTGATCTCCAGCACCACAGCATTTCTCCTCCACTTTCATTTTCTTATCTCAGTCTTAATGTTTTTGCACACTGTTACTACCAGTCGTGTTTTACCATCGTCTTCTTTCAGCATTTGACTTTTCATTCTTCCCCCCCCAATCTATATTTAATTCATACAATGAAAACTATGCTGTTTTGTTTTAACATTTGATGAATTTATTTCTGAAGTATTTAATTTTTTGATTTCCTGAAAAATTAAAATTACTATTTAATTTGCATCTTTGTTCTGTTGTATTTATTTGTCCTATTGCTCGTAATTAGTTTCTGTTGGTACAGTTGTTGTTCTTATTTTATTACTATTTATAGTTTTCAATAAGCTTAACTTTTTTTTTTTTTTTTGCTTTAGTTAGACTAGTATTAGTTTTTGCTATGATGTTTTTGTACCAATATCCAAGTCGAATAATGAAATTTATATGAAGAATTTGGTCATTTTAACTTTTTGTACTAATTGTAACTTTATTTTAAGGTGTCCTTGTTACGCATGTTACATGTACTTACTATAATAATAATAATAAATTATGCATAATTACGTGCAAGTAACCCTAATCCTAACCCTACCCATAAAGTAAGTACATGTAGTTAATTAATATTACTCAGTGCTTAAATGTATAATTACACTGTAACAAGGGCACCTTCAAATGTGTAACCACAAATATTAGATGTTGTAACAACTTAATTCAAGCAAAAATAACTATATTGTGATGGTTATCATGAAATGCTTCCCTTTGACATATAAGATTTTAGTCATATTGCCCACCCCTAGTTTTAGTATTGAGTTCCAGTATCAACTAGGTCCAAAACTCTCAGTGCTTTTCACTTTCCTACTCCTTCATTGGCTAAATATCATTCTACATTCATTCGGACTCCTCTCCCGTGACCTCAGGCCCAGCTCAAGCCCAGGGACTCCTCTGTGGAGGTGCGCAGTGACTGGGAGGTGAAGGAGGAGATGGACTTCCCCAGGCTCATGAAAATGAGATACATGGATGTGGCCGACCCGCTTGACATGTAAGCACTCTGACGTTACTCATGTCACTGACCGATAATTTTGTACGAGCGTGTTGCTCTCGAGGGAGTCCTTCACGGGGTTTATTTTTCTCAGCGAGTGCTGTGGAGCTCTTGAGCACTACGACAAGGCTTTTGATCGCATCACCACACGCAATGAAAAACAACTCAAGAGCATCAAGAGGATCTTCCACACCGTTACCACCACTGATGACCCTGTGATCCGCAAGGTACTCCAAAGCACACTCACACATGATCACTTCAATTGTTATTACTGCTTGTGCCTGACAAGCTTACATGTCTTTTTTTCTATTATAAGTGGCAATGCTAATGTATTTTGTTCTGAAAATTACATCCACAGCTGGCAAAAACCCAGGGCAATGTGTTTGCCACTGATGCCATCCTGGCAACTCTGATGTGCTGCACACGCTCAGTGAACTCCTGGGATATCATCGTTCAGCGTGTGGGCAACAAGCTCTTTTTTGACAAGAGAGACAACTCTGATTTTGGTAAGCATTTGCTTCAGATGAGTGTGCCTCATTTCGATGGATGTCAAAGGCTGTAGAGTCTTTATGCTGGCCTTATTCTGATTTAACTCAAGAGCGCTTGCATTTTCGCTTGCCTTGATATGAAGGGCTCAGAAAGGATTGCCCAGGGTCAGTGTGAAGGGGGTTGCACAGCAGACGAGAAGCAGTGTCGCATCATGCCACATCTTTAAAATTGAAACGCATTGTTTTCTATGAGTGTATGAACACTGGCTGTTCAAAATCCTGCCATGCCACCCACGTACTATTTTTCTATAGTATATTTATCCCAAATTGTTGTTAATGTACATAATGAATTCACCCTAGTCTGGAAGGTGGTGTATTGTGAATCTTTCAGCAAAACATTTGTGTATCTGTGGCTTGAATATAGTCTATGTTGTTCATGTAGAGAGCTATAATAATATAGATTGTACTTTCTCTTTCCGTTTGTTCTGTTTTTTCAAACACTGAACTTCAAACTCACTGACACCACTTCGTTCATTCCTGAAATGGATTTCTGCCTGTTTGGAGAATAAATTAACTGTTTTGGACTGCATTTATTTACATTAATTTACTGTTCATTACTAGTTTTTGAGCACTCTTATTTGCAGTTTTTTTTTTTTTTTAAATCTTGGCACTATCAATTTTATAGATACTGAAAGTAAGAAATTTTATGAATCAATAAATGTCATCTTCATGTTTCATCTTCATGGGGGCAGCCTAATGGATAGAGAGTCGGACTTGTAATCTGAAGGTCGTGGGTTCAAGTCTCAGGTCCGGCATTGATTGTAGGTGGGGGGAGTGAATAACCAGCGCTCTCTTCCACCT
>NW_015541005.1:20460-25693 GCF_001515605.1 Sinocyclocheilus anshuiensis | reverse complement strand
CCTTCAATACCACGACTGAGTTGAGACCCTTGAGCAAGGCACCGAACCCCCAACTGCTCCCCGGCTGCCCACTGCGCCGGGTGTGTGTTCACGGTGTGTTTGTTCACTGCTGTGTGTGTGCACTTGGATGAGTTAAATGCAGAGTATGGGGTATGGGTCAGCATACTTGGCCACACGTCACTTTCACTTTATGAAATATAACTGTCATGGTGTTATATCAATCTGCAATGAAAGCTGGAAATTATAGAACTTGTAGGCTTATATAAAGATATATGTTTATTAACTTTAACCTTGAACATTTATTGAAAAACCATATTTTTCTCTGACTAAAATATGTTGCAAAAATGAAATGTTAGAAATATTTTTATTTTTAGCAACATTTATGCCAGAGATAAAAACGCTTAAATTTTTTTAGTTGGGTCATTGAAAATTACTGTGATTTACTAAAGTAATATCTGTGCACGTGTGCAGTTTTAAAGCTTAAACTTTTTCTCCCTTGTAGACCTGCTTACTGTGAGTGAGACCGCGAATGAGCCACCTCAGGACGAGGGCACATCCCTCAACTCCCCCCGAAACCTGGCCATGGAGGCCACCTACATCAACCACAACTTCAGCCAGCAGTGCCTCAGAATGGTACGCTTGTGTTTTCCACAGTAAACCGGCCATTAACACGATACATGAATGATCCATATTCCGTTTCAGACAAAGATATTTGTGTGAATGTTTTTTTTGTTGCTTTGGTGTCAGGGAGGAGAGAGGTACAAGTTCCCCAATCCTAACCCATTTGTTGAGGAGGACACGGAGAAGAGTGAGGTGGCATCTGTTGCCTACAGGTTTGTGCTGAGCTTTGCTAGATAGATAGATATCATTTTTGTAACATTTACCATGAAATTTGTTAAGACAGGCTGAAAAAGTTATTTTTTTTAAAGTCCCTTATCTGTTTTTTTTTTTTCTTCACTTTTCTTTTTTTATTTCCATATGTGGCTTTAAATCAGATTGGACTTGTTTTGTTACAGACTATGCATGGTGTTTGAACCTAAAATTCTGATATATTTGAGTGCTGTTTGAACAGCCTAAGAATGGTTGGAAAGGAATTATATATTTACATATTCTATAAGGGATTACTAATTCCTAACAAAGGATGCAAATTTTGAAATAGTGAACTTATCTGATTTTCAGGTACCGGAGGTGGAAGCTCGGGGAGGACATTGACCTCATTGTGCGCTGTGAGCATGATGGAGTGATGACCGGTGCAAATGGAGAAGTCTCTTTTGTCAATGTCAAGACCCTGAATGAGTGGGACTCCAGAGTAAGACACAGAAAGAGAGCTGGATAATTGTATTTGGCTGTTTCAGAGATACAGGTGATATAATTCTGTGCTCTCGACAGCACTGCAATGGAGTGGACTGGAGACAGAAACTGGATTCCCAGAGAGGAGCGGTTCTGGCCACAGAGCTGAAGAACAACAGTTACAAATTGGCCCGTTGGACCTGCTGTGCCATTCTCGCAGGATCTGAGTACCTCAAATTAGGGTGAGTAGCATAAAACCTTTTCTACGTGATGTCGATTTTTAAAGTCATTTACTATCTGATTTCTCACTGCACATCCTTCTCTCTTTAGGTACGTCTCCCGTTATCATGTCAAGGACTCATCTAGGCATGTCGTCTTGGGCACACAGCAGTTCAAGCCCAACGAGTTTGCCAGCCAAATTAACCTGAGCATGGAGAATGCCTGGGGCATCCTGCGCTGCGTGATCGACATCTGTCGCAAGCTGGAGGAGGGCAAATACCTCATTCTCAAAGACCCTAATAAGGCAAGGAGGAAGCTGTGCTGGGTTTCAAGTCTGTTGCATTGCAGTATTGAGATATTTGATATACTGCAACAAAGCAGGAAGCACCAAATGTCTATTGAGGAGTAATTTCTCTTATTTATATATAAAACCCATCTAAACATTCTTTAATATGAACACACCTTGAGTAGAAATCAAATACACTGCATGGTATCGGTGGTGTTAATTTTAGTTGCAATACTGTGCCAGTAGGAATCACCTTAGCAACTTCAAAGTATTTTTCTGCAATCAAGATTATTAATGCATAACTCTTTTGTGTGTGTGTGTGTGTGTGTGTGTGTGTCCCTAACAGCAAGTAATTAGGGTGTACAGCTTGCCTGATGGAACCTTCAGCTCGGATGAAGATGAAGAGGAGGAGGAGGAGGATGAGGAAGAAGATGAAGAGGGTGAGGATAACGGATTGTTTTTCACTTCAGTGCCTTTTTCCATAATTTTTTGTTTTTATCTGGTTACCTCTGTTTCTGATGCACTTTTAATTTCCCCCAACAGATGAAGACAATTAAGGTGTCATTAACTACCACAGATGCCGGTATTATGTGTTTCTGTGCTGTCAGCTGAATAAAGATAACTGATTATTCATTCTCTGTGGTGATGTCTCTGTCTGTTTAATAATGAGCACATTCAGGGTTGACTGCCTTTCCTGTTTTAATCATTATAGATTAGGTTCTGAAGCTCGAGGGCAATATAAATGGCCCTTCTTTTAAAAACTCGTGCTGATAAATCTGGATATTTAATCTTAATTGTTAAAATATTGTGTTATTTTAAGGGCCATGGGTTTGATTCCCAGGGAACAAACATACTGAAATTTAAGGGGGTCTGAATACTTTCCGTACCCACTGTATATGTTGAAGTGTCTTTAAAATGCATAATGAGTTCTCACCTAGGCTGCATTTATTTGATCAAAAACACAAAAAAACATTGTGGAATATTACAATTTAAAATAACTTCTATTTTAATATTTATGTAATTTATTATTGATTGCAAAACTGAATTTTCAGCATCATTTCTCCACTCTTCAGTGTCACATGATCCTTCAGAAATCATTCTAATATGATGATTTGATGCACAATAAACACTACTTATCAGTATTGAAAGCAGCTGTGCTGCTTAAAGGGATAGTTCACCCAAAAATGAAAATTCTGTCATTAATTACTCACCCTTATGTCGTTCCAAACCCATAAGACCTTCATCTTCGGAACACAAATTAGGATAATTTTGATGAAATCTGAGAGCTCTCTGACCCTCCATAGACAGCAATGCAACTGTAATGTTCCCAGGTACAGAAACATACCAAAGACATTGGTAAAATAGTCCATGTGACATCAGTGGTTCAACCATAATTTTACGAAGCTACGAGAATACTTTTTGTGTGCAAAGAAAACAATAATTGATTAAACAATTCTTCTCACCGAGTTACTGTCTTCCACCATTTTAGAGAGTACCCCAGAGCGTGATCAATGTAGTTTATGTTCAGATTCCATCAAAAATATCTTAATATGTGTTCCGAAGATGAACGAAGGTCTTACAGGTTTGGAATGACATGAGGGTGAGTAATTAATGACAGAATTTTCATTTTTGGGTGAACTAACCTTTTAAACCTGTAAAGTCTGCCATGTGAAATATTATTAAAGTCTGCATGAAATCTAAATTTACAATATTTATTTTGTTAGTGCACAATGTTAGTCTTAAGGTGAACAATTAATCCGTGCAAGTTAATCCTCTGAAAAAAATTGTCTTGGCAATCTTTAATCAAAATCTGATCATTTGCTTCTGGCACTGCTCCTCTGATCACTGATGGCTTAGGCAGAATTTGCTTAACCACGCCATCCAACTGTTAGTTTGCTGTGAGTGAAAGATGAGAGAAGGAGCACAAAAATAAAACCCCGCCCTCTACTCAATATTCCGTTTCCGCTGGAAATACGTCACCATACTGAAATAGCCAGCAGCAACTTCCGGTTCACGCGGTGATCCTTAAACCGCATAAACACATTTCATTACACCAAATACACAAAATACTGTTCTTTTTAGCAGCCTCATATGACCCCTTTAAACAAAAATCAAATTTTTTAAAGTGAAACACTTTACTGAACTTTTAGGCAATGTAAAAACAAACCTAAAATTTTGTATATATGGTTTTTTTTTGTTGTTGTTGAATGTCATACTTTATATATATATATGGCTTTTAAGGCTGGTATAGGAGAATATGGAGCACACACACACGAGGAGGAAAATTGTTGCAGCGGTCCAATTATTGTGGGGGGTGGGAGAACAATGTTTAAAAAAACAGCGTTTAATGTCCAGTGGCAAGACATGCTGGTTCTTTTGTTTTGTGAATGTTTTCAGTTTGTTTTGGTGTCCAAGTCCCAGATGAAGTTCAGTGGTAAGTCTTTCATTCTATCTTTGAAGATCTGGTCAAACATTTCATTTTGTGCCACAGTGAATGTGTTCTTCCAATCTCCTACTGTGCCTGCAACAGCAAACCAATTATAACAACAGAATAAGTGAAGGATACAACCTGTCTACACTTTTCAAGATTGTAATCTTTGAACACTGACCTTTGCGCATGAATTGGGGCTTAAGCAGTAGATCTCCAGGAAAAAATTAATAGTTTGCCTTCGGGTCCTTCTTCATGTTTTTGAAAGTTGCCTTCTCCACAATATGTGCGATAGCAGCGTCATCCAGATTTTTTTCCAAGAACTTGCAGATATTCTCTACTGCTGTCCTGAGATCCTGAACGTGGTGCCAAATGCATCAGTTTATAGAAGGTATTAAAATAAATCTTAAATATTCTGTATTAAAGAGCATCCTGCAAAGACTTCTGACATTTTTCGAGGCTGTGATTACTCACCATGACCATGTCCTCATATGACAGTAAAAGGATGTTGTACTGGTCTCTTTCACTGTACCACTCTTGGATATGATCAAACCAATATGAACCGACAACTAAAACATGAGGTATGAATTGATAATTCTGTTTAAAGTGACACTTACAGTACAAAACAATTTGTGGGTATTTTCCACAAAATCTGTGCCTTTTCCACTTGGAAAAATTAAAAAATAAAATAAGTTTAATCAACATTTTTTAATTTTCCATGAAATGACACCTTGAAATGACATGAAATGTTATATTGTGCCATCTCATGCTATGTAATTTATTATTTTATGAGTATTTTTCTACCTCATGTTTTGGTATTTTTGTCTTCTGTTACTGACACAAGTGTTACTATAGTTTAATTAGAAGTATGTGATAGTTTTCCCATATATGAGCAGCATTTTGGGCAGTCCTTTTCCCTGGGATTGTTTCAAATTTTGGATTTCTTTTATTTATTTATATATATATATATATATATATATATATATATACAGTGGGTACGGAAAGTATTC
>NW_015541005.1:0-20040 GCF_001515605.1 Sinocyclocheilus anshuiensis | reverse complement strand
GCAAATGGCTGCAATATAACAAAGAGTGAAAAATTTAAGGGGGTCTGAATACTTTCCGTACCCACTGTGTGTATATATATATATATATATATAAATAAATTGCATTTTATTGTTTTGCACTTACTTAGCATAGTTGTATGACAATAGTAAACAGTCAATTTTTCAGTTTATGTCAGTTCATTGTAGATTTATCACATTCTATCTCTAAGAGATCTAATGTTTTAAGGGTATCATAATTAGATAATGTGCCTATCTGTTTGTCTCTGTTCCCTCACAGAACTTCAAATATACTGATCTGGTTCAATTATTAGGCAAATAAGATGATCAGATCTGGATCTTTCTGTGATCACCTGAAACCAGACCAAGATCTCGACTTTCTTGAACATTGCAAGACTGGGGTGAAGGTCTGCAGTCACCTTGCTGCTCTTGTTTGTAATTTAATTTACATGGATGCATTATTGACAATGAGTTATGAAAAAAAAATAGTTTTATTGAGACTGATCGTCCTATCCTGGTTATTAACAACAACAGTAAATTAATAGTAACAATACCAATAATACTAACTAAAATGTAACTCATGCTCATATGCCACTGAATGATATATGCATTAGCTTAAAATTACACCCAGGGTGACCTTTACACAGACAATCTTTCAAAACAGGGTGACCCCTAATCTATGTCATCCCTGCTACCCAAATGTCAAAACCTATTACCCTGAAAAGTAACAGGGATTTCAAATTAATTTCCTAATTTCTAGCTAATAGTCAAGTTCACAAAACCACATGTTGTACACTTTGAAAGGATTTTACTTGTAGATATTGAGTATATAAAATGTAATAAATAAGTGTTTAAATTTGTCTTAAAAATGGTATTGATTATATTAAATGTAATAAATAATTGTTTAAATTTACTCTTCAAACATAGAATATTATAGAAGTGAGAGAGAAACATACTTGTGTTTTAAGTGCTGGAATCCTGGTTGAGAGATTATGTAACCTCCTAGAAGTGATGTCACTTGAATGTACATTATTTTACAAGGGGTTTTTTTGATGAGGGTAACGGGGATGACATGAATTGTTTTATGTAGTATTGATGAAAGAATACATAGTATCGTTATGTTTTTAAATTGCAAATTTATTCATTGTTATATTAAATCTATGTTTGATTATTTCTTAGGGACACAAAAGGCACCAATTTCGTGGAATGACCCTTGTCTTTACCATTTCCTGCTACTGCTGCAGAAAGTCTTCAAAACTCTTGGGTGTCTCAAGCTTGGCCCAGACATGGCTGAAGTTATAATATGACACTGCATTGTCTTTTGGATTTCTAAGCACATATACGATCTGTTATTTAAAAGACATGAAGAGCAGTGAGGCTTAGACCAAACAAAAATCGATCTAAAATTTGATTTTATAACCAAACAAGTGGCTGACGTAGACTTTGCTCACAAAACATAATACATTATTATTGAAGAAATTATTAATTTTACATTTTGCATAAGAGACTGCCTAAATACTTAACTTTCCTCTCTTGTCCCTAAGGCCTGGTGGCAACAGTCTGGGTGTGAGATGGGTGGCAAAGCACCGTGGAGATGGGCGCAAGGAATAGTCAGGTCGGCCTTCAAGGTACTCTAACCAAGGCATCTTCTCAAGATTGTTGGGAAATTTTGTTTTGTCTGTGGCATCCTCACAAATTAAATTTATGATGTTCTGTGTCCATATTGTACCTGAAAAATATGGTTCAGTATGTTACAACCAAAGAAATCACACACACACACACACACACACACACACACACACACATCTTTATAGTTAGCAGCAAACTTAAGGGATAATAAGTTGTCATGCCAGTTACATGTGGTGTTTGCTACTAGTGCAGTATCTATTAGATTTTGAGTCAAAGTCTATTTATCTATAGACCTTTTTCCTGAGTAACCGATGAGCGCCGCCATTACGAATTCTAACTTCCGATTGGATGCTCTTCTGTTCCGGTCGCCATAGGAACCCATTCAAATAGTGCCAATCTGTTTTTAATGTAGCTAACGTCGGCAGCTTCGTGTCATCTGCACACTCATTAAACTTTGAGGAGTGAGGCACTGACAAATGACGGTCATTGCGACACTGTAAAGTGATGGGGCTATTTTTTTTAAAACATTTTAATAGGTTTAACATTAGATTATCAACTCGGAATATACGCTAATTTGACTAGAAACACTGGGGACCGGAAATGCTAAGCATCCTTCCGGTTAAGAGTCAGGCGTGACTTCCACGTTCAGGAAAAACGTCTATATACTTATCGTTTTTTTTTTTGGCATAACACTTACATGTGCCTATATAGACAAATGTATGTACCCTTGGAGGTTTTTACAGTAAAATGTGAAACTTCCGTCTCTTGTACTGTTAACAGAATCTGTAATCATTGCCCCTCCTTGATGAAACCCAGTATAATAAATTGATTTATGTCAAGAAAAACACATTTTTAAATGGAAAGGTTGAAATAATTCTTAATCATACCTGACTTTGGATACGTCACCAAAAAAACATCACTGTCACGAATCTCAAAACGCTGAAGAGAGTCGATGTACTCTGCGGTGGTTTCACCTTTCACAAAAACATAGTCCTTATATTTACATAGATAGTTGTTAAGTCTTTCCATTATGCTGCTGCACTTCTTTCCACCTGCAATGTGGAGAAACCAGCAAAAGCAGATGACCTTTGGAATCAGCTAAATTTAGTGTGCAAAAAGTGACGTCAGCCTGTTTCTTCAGCCCACATTGGATGTTAATAATTAATTATAATAACACCGAGTAATATAGAGTCAATATCACATATTAAACTGTATTATTATAACTAAAAATGCATATTTACACATCAACACAAAATAACATGAACACTGTAGGGTAAAGTGTGACTTTATATTTGAGAAATACTAGTTTAAAAATTAATAACTGTCAATTGATTTAAAAAATAAAGCATATATAAATTCTTAAACCGCATAAAAGTTAGTAAGCAACAGGTGTGGCATAGTTTGCAAGTACATAGTTTGTACTTTGGATATGTATGACAGTAAAAGAGGCTGTAAACAGCCTGATCAGAACTGATACAGGATTGCTCTGACAATGTACAGGAAAAACAATATTTAGATAAGAAGACGGATGAAATATCTCCCAGTCCAATCGTTTCAGCTGTGACAATCAAGTCATCAGGAAATAATTAACATTTTGTAAGGAGAGCAGCACATTTGACCAAGAAACACTGAACGGACTGGATCAGAATGGATGAGATTACAGAAATATCCCACTGTCATGGTCAGTACACTCTTCTGGATAGACTGTCTTTACTAAATGTATAAGTTACTGCATAGTAATGAGTTAAAATGTATTATTTGTTGCAAGATCATTGTAACGACAGGTAAAAACATGGACTGCAATGGTTTGTTCAATGTAGCTGTTTTTTATCGTGCAAATGATGTGTTTGTTATGAAATTTAGAAAGTAGACTTTTACAGTAAAATTCTCTCACTCTCCTAACCAAAACTGTCAATAATATTTAGCAAGAATCCAAATAACTGCTATACTACAGATAGACTATTACAATCAGTGCTATTATTTGAAAATTTATATATTTCATTTTACAGAACTTGCCAATTTTCTAAAGGGATTGTTCAGTGATTATAGTAAATTTAAGACATGTATTAGTTAATTTCAGATTCTGTTGTGTTGATCTTTTTAGTGACAGCCAGCAGTATAGTAACACGTTTTTTGCCCTTTTAGTCAAAAAAGATTTTCATTACTGCTATTCATTTTTTTCCAAACAGCTCTGACGTCAATAGGTAGTCATGACAGTGAAATAAGGCCAAAGTTATTCATCAGATGTTTGGTAATGTCAACAGAGGTAGACCTACAGTGTGTGATATTTGTAACACTTAATGAAAAAGACCTATACTAAACTTACAAATCAATAAGGCATGCACCAAATGAAAATTTAATGAAGCCATTAGTGTCTACAGACCAGTCTGGTGTGTGCTTATTATATAATACTTTTATCGAGGGAGCAATAATTTCAATATCCAGCAGCTGATATTCATACAGCCTTTTTATTACTGTTTTTACTGCGACCAATTCAGACCAAGCAACATAAAATTATCATGTAACTTAAACAGTTTATGGTAAATGAATTGTCATATGGTAGAATATTATTTATGCTTACTGTTTCCCTTAAATGGCTATAGTATTACATTTATTTTGGCTGTACCCTTCCATGTTATCATGTACTGTACAGTCATGATTGTAAAATAAACCCTGATGCCAAATAAATAAATACATGGAGATGAAATATTAATTTGCAGTGAAAGTGTTTTATCATTTTACCTGTATAATATCTTAAGAATTTAAACCTAAATTTAGGATTTATGCATTTGAATTACATATACAATTTCCATCATTTACAGTTTCAACATAAACTAATTAGCTTAAAATTATGCATATTTGTCAGTCACATATATTATATTATTATAGGCAATACTTCTGTATTACTACTAATAAATTGAATACACAATAACCAGGTTCATATATTTATCATCAATTAATCCAATTCATTTCAATCTCATATGTTTTAAGTAATGGAATATTGCCTGTTCAACAGCTATGTATTGTTCCTATACTTAATTGTTTTGAACAAATTCATTCTCATTCTAAGCAATCTGAATAAATGCATTTTGAAAATGTGATTATTTAAATAAAATCAAATAGATGCAAACAGTTCATAATAAACTATGCCATGATATGACAGAAAAAAATGCATTAAATGAGTTTATTTTTGTTAAAACTGTCAATGAAATGAATACAATTTTTATATGCAATTTAAACACAAATCTTAAATTTAGCCTTTTGTCATGTCTATCTTTTATCCACAGAACAAGGCATTTGTCTTTCTGACTGTCCTAAACTGAGAATTGTCCTGGCTGGAGTGACAGAATCTGGGAAAAGTGCTGTTGGTAATGCCATTATGGGCAAGAAAGTCTTTGACGAGGTTGGGGTAAAGACCCGAATGAGTTTCCCATGTCAGGGTCTGGTGAGAGGACAGCAGGTGCTGGTGGTTGACACCCCAGGTTGGGAATGGTTCAACGTCAATGGCTCCTCTGCATCAGTATGGCCAGTGAAGAAGGAGATAATGAGAAGTATGAGTCTGTGCCAGCCTGGAGCCCATGCCCTGCTGCTGGTGGTACCACTGTCATTCTCGTTCTCTCAGCGTGAACGTCGTGCCGTGGAGGAACATGTAGAGCTGTTTGGTCCAGAAGCCTGGAGTTACAGCCTGGTGCTCTTCACCATCTTAGACAGAAAGCAGTTACGTGGCTCCACCTTAAAGCAAGAAGTGCTGTTGAACGTCGAGCTACACAGGCTGATTGAGAAATGTGGAGGCCGTTTCCATGCTCTGTACAGCAATCCCAAAGCAGGGGAGGACCAGATGGCTGGTCTTCTGGCTAAGATCAAGAAAATGATGGCTACCAATGGGGAGACTATGCTCTCCAGTGAGAAGGTGTTGGAACAGGCCAGAGAAATGGAGAAAGAAGAAGTGAGAAGATTGGAGGAAGAGCGAAAAAGAGATGATAAAATAGAAAAAGTGAGAGAGTTTAGAAGGTCGAGAAGGAAAATGGACCAACAGACAGTGGACGGTAGGACAATGTTCTTGTCCTTTAGGCTCAAGATATTAAACACTGACATTAAAGGATATTGTTCTTCATTGTTTTGAAAAATGAAAATATGTCGAGTTATATTTGTGTGAAAAGTAATGACTAATTTAGGAGAGAATAAAACCACTTTAAAACAATCACAATTTCAAGTAAAATGTAAAACTTTAAATTATTTTTCAGTTTCAGAAGTGGTTTCATTTAGGCTACTTTCCATTTATGTTTTAATTAATAATTCAAAACTTTCAAATCACATAGATGAACAGATTAATTGGCTGGAGAAGAATATTGACACTATTGTTTTGTTGAATTTGTATTTGCCTCATATTTGAAGAAAGTTTGCATCACGGATTCTGTTACTTTCATGTTTAATACTGTCAAGTTGCTTCGAAAGATGAATTAATTTTGTTGGTGAAGAAATAACAAAACAATGGCAATTTTAGTCAAAGTACTGCTATATTTAATTCTTGACAGGAAAACGAGGCTGTGACGAACGAGTGCATTCAATGGATTTTACTGCTGTTTAACAAATTCTGATTGTTCAGCTGAATACGTCTTTTCCGAAGAAAATTCCCTCAATTAAACAGTTTTGAAAGTTGTGAATTGTGTGAATATTACGTTACCTTCTAGTACCTCTATACAGTGCGTGCCACTGTAAAGACTTTTAAGTCAGTCTGTCTGTCCCTCACAGCCTCGTTTTTATTCGCGTTAATTTAAATATGGCGTCTAGGGTATTACCTGAGTCCGTCCGATTTTCTTAAAATTAACAACAGTGTCAGAGTCATGCTTAGAGGATGTTTTTCTTGTTTTCTACAGAACAGAAATATTCAGCTAGGTATGATATGAGCAGTGACCAGCCTCTCAGTACCAGAAGCAGCGTTCGTCAGAGCTGCAAACAACAGTGAACGATGGAAAGGACCTCACTTAAAACACTAACATCCACCACTGCAACTTCCACAACTCACCACCAGAGGCCATCATCACTTCGCATTTCCATTCACCAGAGTGATAACCTGTGACACCAAACCAATTGATAAATGAGGAACATGAACTTCACAGCACTTTGTAACTTTAAATGATGATTATTTATACGATCAAAGCTCAGTCATAATATATTGTCGCAATATTTTGCATTCAAACTTATTTCCTTGCTGTGAAAATACTCTCATGGTAATGGTAACAAAATAATCATGACTCTTAAAAAAACAACACTCACAGCATTCCGCTCCTGCTTTTGCCAGTTTTAGGGTTTAAAAAACATTTAAAATGTTTAAATCTTTAAATGTGTATGCCAAATAAAGCTAGGATTTTTGGTGACATTTTAGTAGTGAAGCTGAATCTTATAATTAGACTTTAATATGCAAAAGAAGCTGCATGTGTTTGTTTTTCTGGTTGTCTTTGAGGAATAAAAAAAAGATAATATATATTTTTTATTTTTTTTTGCAAGATGCAACATCTGTAATTATTCCCCTTCTGAAATCAGTCTGTGGCTTTCAAAATTTCCCTTTATGCTTATACACCTATTTTATCATATCACTTGATCTGTCAGTGTTTAACTGAAGCACTTGAAACTCACACCACCACCCTAAGAGCAAATAACACATGATAAACTGCAAATGCTTTCACTCTGATCTACAAATGAGATGGAAACAGACCACTAATCTAAAATATAAACACGCCCATTATAAATCATAAGTGTCCTTGATCATAAAAGTCCTTGACACATAAGACACAAACATTAATGCAATTAATTTTTAATCAGTTATATACAAATGTGATTGTACAAATGAGAGTGTAAATCATATGTACATATAATAAACAGATTATAAAGCTTAGACCAGTATGTAATACTTTTCAAGTTTTTTAAAAGTAATGATTTTTAACTCATTTACTATGTGCTATAAATTGAGCAGATCTCAGTAATGCTTACATTTTTACTAACATGAATTATTAAAAAGTCAGAAAGCTTGAAAATACATAAGTGTTGATAATTGATTAGTGTTCCAGGACAGGAGATCTAACAGGAATGGATGGAGTCATTCATTTAAAGACAAATATGTAATGTTCATCTCAATTCTTCTTCAATCTTGAAAAGTACTTTAGCAGCAAATTACTCTAAAACTAATTTAAGGCAGAAAGAGTTGCTCCAACACTTCCTGGCTCTTCCTAAACCTCCATATTCCAATGCATAAGGAATCATGGATCTTCTGCCAGGCCTCCAGCTCAGATTTCCACAGAGCTGCTCTGGAGCGGATGAGCTGAGAGGCCTCACTCTTGCTCCCTTTGGCTAGACTTATACTGTCTTTGCAAATAAACAGGACATCTAAGCCAATAAAGAGGGCATTTAGAGTGATGAATCCAGCTCTAGCAGACTTTGAGAGCGCTAGTGGCGTCCCTTTCGCCAGCTGCCCAATGTCGGGCAGGTCTGCAGCCAGTTTGGGAATGCTGCGAGCACTTTGCGCCTCCTGGAGCCCGACCTTGGCTGCAGTTGCAATCACCTCCTCACTTTTGAGAACTTTGACAGCTGAAGCTGCATCTACCAGGACATCAATACCTTTGGCCACTCCTCCTGCACGAGCTATCAACTTTCCCGCTCCAAACATATCTACAACATCAAGCCCCTCTAAACGCTCCTCACTACTGGCCTGCTCCAGACAGTCTAGAATCTTGCCCACATCATCCATGTATCTCTGGAAAATGTTCTGTGCATTTTTCCCTTGCTGACTGTTGACTACTGCCTCAGTGATGCCTGTGACGACACTATTGACACCACTGGTCACCCCCAGACCGACACCGGTCAGTGTCAGAACCAGTGACACTCCTGCAGTGACGGGGGCAAGAGCAAGACCAACAATGGACAAGACTCCTCCTGCTATCCCCACTGAACTGCCAGCCACGGTGGAGATACTGGCCCCCATCTTCATCCTGTCCAGCTGGACTGCACTCTCCTCCAGATCTGACAGGAACTGCTCCATTCTAGAGCGACGCTGACTGAAAACACCAATGAAGCGCTGAGCATGTTCCTGAAAAATGAAGGTCAGCCTAGTGTGCTGGTCCATCCTAGACAATAATAGGAAAGATAATAGTTTACAGTCACCATTGATAATGCACCTGAAAGTGAAGAAAACAGCTGAGCATGATGCAAAAAAGAAAGGTCTCACCTTATTTTGCACAACTGCTTCAAATGATCAAGCATTTTTTGCATGGAGTCCTCACTTAAGTTCAAGCTGAACTTCACTACAGGCTCACCCTTCTTAAGTCTGTGAAGAGTTTCAGAATTATTAACAAACACTCACCAAACTTCACAACGGATGAAGATGTTTGCATTTTACAGAAAGATGAAAGCATGACAATGCATCAGCCAATATATTAAGACACATAAATTGATTAAGTTTTTTATTTAGTGCTAATTTAGTTTTTATAGCACAAAAGTGAAAATCATGAATTGATTAAATTATTTTTGCAGAATAAATAAAATACATCTGACATAATTTTTAAGTATTAAGTCGTAAGTATTATGTTTTGAAAAGGTGTCATTACTGTAAAATATTAAATCACATATTCGATGTAAAGCCGGTTTAGGCCAATTGAATAATGACAGACAAGTCAAATAAAAGAATTCCAATTCAAAGAGGTGAAACTGAAAAGCACTACCATTCTATGAATTATATACAGGCATATATTTTAGTGATCATCATAAAAACTAATAAACTATGAATTCAGGGGGTTGAAGATGTTTGAACCTTACCCCATCTTAATGTATTATTTATTATTACTTACCTATGGATATCTTCAAACCAAAAAACACTCTTAGATCTGTGAGAAAAAAAATATTAATAACTGATGAAATTATGGAAGCCTTAGATGATTTAGTAAATACCACTGAGATGATTCAATTATCTGTGCGTATTAAGATTTTTATTTAATCAAATAGCTTTTAAAATCAACATTGCAAGAATGTCAGAATCTTACTTCTTCTCCATCTTCTCACAGATCTGTTCAGTGATGCGTATGTATTTGTCTAGTTGAAAGGCCAGGACGTCCAGGTTATTGAGTGAAGGAAGGAAGAAGGTTTCTGCATTTCGTTTAAAGTGGATGAGGAGAGGAGAGGCCATTCTGGCAGCTGTGATGACTGATCGCACACTTTCAGGACTCTCTCCTTTGGGCAAGAAACTCCGTCCAGTGAAGACAAAAAGTGAGGTGACTGTGAGCTTCTCCACTGCATCCAGAAAGTGGTCAAGTTTCTCCAGCCCCTCAAGTGTGTCCTTCAGGACGGCGCCCAGTTCCTTCTCCAGCTCCAGATATCTGGAGTCAGCTGTGACCTGAGTTAAACCACTCCACAGGTATTGCCCTAACGCCTTGACTTTGTTCTCGGAGCGCTGAACATGGTCTAACTTAAGACTGACTTGGTCTGCTCTGTCCTTGATGTCTCTCATGTTATCCAGCTCTGTCTCTCTCTGAAGGGACCATTTTTGTTGTTTGTCACAGAAGTCCCTCACTGTCGAAATGCAGATGAGTGTGTCCTCTACATACTCTGACAGAAGCTCCTGTAGTTGTTCCCTATGTCATAGAATCAAAACAGAGGAATTTAGTTCATAGCAATGATATTTCTTATTTGAATAAATATGTGATTAATGCATTTTAAAACAGTTCTGGAATACCAGCTTAAACTACTAAGTAGATCATCCTCAGCTGCCATAAAAAAAAGTTGCCATCCTGCCATACAAAACAACTTTTCTGAAAATAGTTATTCTGTATAGTTCCTTTTAAGATAATATCTAGGTTAAGTTCTTGGCTACAGTTTGTTGTGGGGTGTTAAGTTTCATAGTTGGGTTTTGTACTTACAAGCTCGCAGACATAGCCTATTTGGCAAACAACCTGATTCATGCTATGGATATCACCAAATTTTCAAGTTCAAGAATCTGCCATCGAACAAACTGTACTGAAGGATCACTAGTCTGAACATTGGAAGGATGTGCATCCTCTAAATGTATATAATCACACCTGTATAGCTCAATGAATGTCAAACAGGATGCACCCTTTGGTCATAAATTCCAGTTATCACTCTATTTGCCTGAAACAGATGTTAACAAACATGCTTATTGTTGGTCAGACGTTCGTCTGGTCCAGGATGTTGAAGGATCATCAAACACTGGCAAACCGCCATCAGTGCCAATAAAGCCACATTGTGTGTGTGTGTGTGTGTGTGTGTGTGTGTGTGTGTGTTTTTAACTAGTACCAATACTTTGAAATTTAAAACCTGCCGTTTCACTGTAGTCCACTTTCAGTTTAATCAAACTCATATAGCTAAGCCAAGTAGAACAATAAATTATTGTGTTTCGTTAAATAAATAAGACAAAACAAATATTGTACCCTATACTTTTCACAGTGCATAACCCAAAGTTATTCAACAATAATACAATTTACATTAAATTTCACACCTCAAAACTATACAGCTAGATAACATGGAAAAATTAGCTAAGTTAACTAGTTTTTCTGCATTCTTGTTATGTTTTGTAATGTGAGGCCTAGTAGTTAACTTGAAGAAAACAGTGTTTAATTCCTTAAACTTCGCCAGACTGGTTAAACGATCTTAATTCACGTTAAAACGTATTTTAGACTTTAACGTTGTCTTTACACTTTGTTTTGTTTTTCTGTTTGAGAAATATGGCTTCTGACATGGCTTTTTTATTTTTGACTTAACTTTGTGAGACTAAGAAAAAAAAAACTTATTTAAAGATTACAAATAATACACACCTGGTGCCCATCGTTTTTCCGAGAAGTCTGCAGATGGAAAGTTGTGATACTGACGCTTGCCAAACTGAGGTGAGAAACCTAGAGAGGAATCTTTTGTTTTTGCTCGTCCGGACGGAGGTTTAAGTTTCGCTTTTTCTTCTCCATTTTCATTGCTCCGCCCGTCACCACAGAGGTTCAAGGGTTCAAAACAATTGTACGTCGTTAACAACCGGTTAAACGCACTGGAAACAGAAATGCTACTCTAATGAAGAGCACTATCACATGTTAAGCTCTGTTATTGTTTTCCCTCACCGAACCTTTATCATATAAAAAGCGCATTGTATACTGACTGACATTCCACAACTCACACGCCTGTTGGGACAATACAGTGTTTGTTCCGTTCATATGAGGGCGACGTAAACTACGCTAAGGGCTGTATAACAAAACGGCGACTTGTTTGTACTTTCGACCAGCACGGCACAGGCAGCGACCTTCCGTGTCTGCGCGCTCACTTCACTTCGCTTAGGGCGCGAGTCGAGTGAAATTAGATTAATGTCCTAAAAGGTTGAAAACCCATGCTGTAAAAAGCACTTTTCAATATCGAAAAACGTTGAGATCAGCATGAGGTAGCCTATTTGTGCAATTAAACGGATGACTGTATTTAGCATAGCTACATTCAGCTGAGCAGTTACGTCCTGGAACAATATCCAGACTTGTAACTGGTTAATAGTAGCCTATAGGCCTAAATGGTATTAAAAAACGTTACTAGATCTGCTTAATTTATAGCACATAGTAATTATTTAGCAGTTAGGATTTTTAGAAGTTAACAGCCATTATAAGCTTAATATCCATCCTATACATATTAGAATGTCAAATCGCATAGGCTATATAGGTCGATTTTTCCGATTTGATCGATTAATTCGAATTTAATGTTTTGCCGCGATTTTATTTGTTAGAAATCGAGGAATCGCGATTTTGAATATAAATATTACCAAATGCTACAATTAGACACTTTAATAATATGCCAATCATAATAACAGTAAAGAGAAAAGAACGATCCAACCGCATGTCGGCGCACGTGATTAACCGCTCACGTGTGATGCGCTCATATCGCGAGGCGCCGTTCACACAATGCGCTTTTGAGTTGACAAAGATGCAACCTGGACAGTGGAATAGAAAAAAACATGCAAAAAGATGTGAGTGAACTTCTTTTAATTTGAGCGCTGCGTTTTTATAATGCCATTTCATGCGTGAGATGCTGCAAGAGATGCTGCAACAGTCAAACGCGTCCATGTTTACATAGAAAAAACAATGGAAAAGCAGCGCAATCGAATAAAAAACCTGTAAAGAACTACTACTGTATGTCTAATATTTCATGTTTGCATCATGGTGACAGGCTGAAAGCTGCTGTTCGTTGTTTACACAGAACATTTATTGTTAATAGTCTATGGTGTTATACCTTCAGACGTCAGAAAGAGCTTTATTGCCAAGTATGTTTACACAGACAAGGAATTTGACTTAGTGACAGGAGCGTCCAGTGCAGAAGAAAGTATGGACATAGTGCAAACTAGTGCAGCAGACATAGGAATTTCACAGTAGAGATGGAGTATAATACTAATATAAGAAAAACAGAAAATTAAATAATGCACTATATACAGAAGTAGAAATATATAGAAATGTAACTGTTTAAATGAATGTACAGATTAGATATAGTTACAAGTGTGCAGGCATTTTGAATTTGAATTACATTGTTGAGAATTTTTTGAAGCATTTTCATTGTAGCCTATTATTTCTGAACATATAACATGTAGGCTACAAGACAAGTTTGTACAGGATGCAGTTGTAGTTCATGCATCTTTTATGCAAAGATATTTAACAAGTGATTTGTTTAACATTTGCATCATGTTGACAACTTCATGTGTGCTGCACTTAGAATAGAATTTTCTTTAACTAGAGGGTTAATAAAGAAAAAGCTATTTGAATCATGTTGTGGTAACATTTTTAAGTTGACTAGTTAAAAATTGTAAAAAATCGAGAAGCTATAGGCCTAGCTGTAATAATAACTGAACTGCAATGTGTGTGCATACCAGGGTGGGCAGTTTTGGTCCCGGAGGGCCACTGGCCTGCAGAGTTTCGCTCCAACCCTAATCAAACACCTAGCTAATCAAAGATCACTAGAAAGCTACAGGGAGGAGTGTTTAATTGGGGTTGGAGCTAAGCTGCAAAAAAGGCTATACATTGCAAGAGCATAAGTATATTCTTGCAAAGTATATTATTTCTGTAAAAAACACTTTTTTTTAAAGTCTATTTCTTATTAAAAGGGTTAAAAATATTAAGAAAAAATAAATAAAAAACAGTGATGACTAAAAAGATACTCTTTACGAGTACAAATGTGATGCATTGTATTTTAGTTATTTTTGTGATTAGTTTTTTAAAGGGGTCATGAACTGAGAAACCAAAATTCCCTTGATCTTTTGACATATAAGAGGTCATTGTACAGTACTATAAAAACATCCTGTAAATTTCAGAACTCAAAACTTTGTCGCTACTCTAAAAACAGCTTATATTAAAGGCAGTCTGCCAAAACGACAGCTTTTGGAATGTTATACTCTGTGATGTAATAGTGTGGCTAAACTCCGCCTCCACAGAAGAAGATCAAGGCCTGCTTCTACATAACTGCCTGTTTAGCCCCGCCCACTGATTCATGCATGTAGTGTAAATAACTAGAGGAAAACGCAAACGCAGGTCTACGCAGAAAACAAACGATAAAGATGGCTCCGAAGACAAGAAGACGCTGTGCATTGCCAAGCTGTAGAAACAGTGTTTGCATTGCCTTCCTTCTGATCCCAACATTAGGAAAGAGTGAATGAACTTTTTAATGAAGTGAAATCCAGACCGTGTCAGTAAGAACTTGGACATTTATTCACTTTATACTGTGGATTCGTTTACAAACAAGGTACAATTCGACGCGGGATTTTCAAAAAGATTGAAACTGAAAGACGATGCTGTGCCGACTGTATTGTATCTGACAGTAATGTCGCAACACACAAGTGTGAGTAACTGTTAGTAACTCTTCTTACAGATCGTTTGTATTGAGTTATTTATGCATTTTTGACCTAAATCACAGCAGCGTCCATCTATGAGGAATGTACTCCGTCAAACATACACAACTGTTAGCTAATCATAGCAGTGGGCATTTACTTCCGAGTCTCCAATCCACCACGCCTTCAAACAGAGCGTTCAGATGAGAAGGGTTAAAACAGGACAGAAAATAGCCTATTACTTCTAAATTGTGATTTTTTTTATGTAAAAATCGTGATAACATTATGGACCTCAGAGAAAAGTACAAAATAAAAAACTGGCAGTTCATGACCCCTTTAAAAAGTTAATAAAAAGTTAGTAGACAACCTTTATGAAGCAGACATGGTTCACCCTTTTTTTTTTTTTTTTTTTTGGCTCCTAAACTCTAGAATAGCCATCCTAATAATTCTCAGGCACAGAGTCAATATGCTGTTCAGGGGGCCCAGAAACCCAGAAAGATAACTACAGATTGTAACTTCAGTTGGATACTGCTTCTGCAAAGATTTCAGACAACACCAACACTTGACTCCAGATCATGTCAACATTGGATTGACATAGAAAACTGTCAAATATTGTCCTTAGATTGTAATCATTACAAGCATAAGCTGTAATCACTGCCTAACATGATTATTATGCAGAACGTTAACTAACCAGATATTATAGCTGTATATTACTCCCCTATGGACATTCCATTGACAGACTCATCTCAGGCTGATAACAGAATACATCCTAAATTTAACATTGAAACAAGCATTTTCTGTAAAACTGCTTTGAAACAATACAACATGTATTATGAAAAGCTCTATACAAATAAACTTGAATTGTATTTTTTTCCATATTAGTGTTCACTCCATGCTCCATAATATAAAGCAAAACCATAAACCAATTTTATAAATTTATTACAAATTTATATTTAAAAAAGAAGAAACTGGTATACCTCTGGAGACATTTCTACAATCTAATTTAAATTTGAATCAAATTCAACTGATTGGACATAATTTGAAAGGGCATACATCTGCCTATTTAAGGTCCAACAGCTGAAAATGCATATCAGGAAAAAAAGATCAGGAGGTTGAAAGAAATGCATGCTGAGCTCAGAAATAGGATTGTGTCTAGGCATATCTGGGAAAGACTACAAAAAATCTATTTAAATCTCATCTTAAGAGTTAATTGTTTATAAAAGCTTTTAATTAACGAGTAGGTTGAATTCAGGTAAAGTGGGATGGCAGGTAAAATTGGTCTCAATGGGTTTACACTTTCATAACAACAGTCTTTAATTAAAGAGACTTTACATTTCTTTAAATGATAAAATAGTTTTGGCTGATACAATTTGAGTCTGGTGATTGTGGCTACACCTTAAAGGAGGACCTCATAATGAAAGGTAGAAAGCCTTCTGACATTGAGATTTTAATTTCTAAATTATAAGGTTGCTCACTAAAGTAAACAAAGATTGTTGTGACAGTACTTGTATTATTTGTTGCTGCAGTTAACATGAATAAAATGAAAATACATTTAAAAAATGTTTTACAATATTGCATTCTAAATGTTGCTCTCTTACTCAGTTTTTAGTTAGTCTGTTAGTTGTTGCATGTGTAAGCCACATTTTTAAATATGCTATAGAGTTAATTTTCACAAAAAATATGTTAGATTTCATCAAATGTAATGTTTTATGCATGGACTGAATGAACTGAGAATGTTTTGGTTTTGTTAGGCTATATGAAGAGTTTGGTTCCAAAACGCTATAAATTTTGATTAATTTGAGTAAAAATGTGTTTTCTTTACGAAGAAAATACTTTTCTGTTTCAAACTTTCACATAGCATCTTTAGGTAATAATAACATAAAAAATTCAAATCCAGATTTTGATTTTCAAAGATTTATTATAAAAACAGATTATTTTTTCCCAAAATGCAATAAGTCCACTGAATCAATATAAAAGTTATTTTTCATGTTGAAAATGTTGAAAATACACAACAAAGTAAGTTGATCCACATATGACAGCCTCTGAACAGTGTTGGTAGCATAATCTGATAGGTAGCATTATTTGTCAGAACACGGTTCTGTGCAGGGACGTGCACAGACATTTTGAGGGGCAGGGCCTCAAGTGGAAAAAAGGGCACTTCTCATATGTATTTACATTTTTTTCTAATCAAAACATTAAATATATTAGGGCGATATTGACAAAAAATATATCTCAATATTTTCTGGGATTTTATCGATAATAATAATTAGATGATATTTTGCTGAGTGTGTTATTGTGCTGATATCTAAAGGACAACTGTGGACAGCTGACTCCTGAATTTTTTGATATTCTTCATATTCTGTGTGCGGGTCAGTTCACAGCAGTGATAGAAATGAATCTTTTCCAATAAGTTTAAATTGATTTTGACCTTTTATGGGCATTTTTACCTTTATAAAGCCATTTCTAAAGTGTGCATCATCTTTTCAGTCAAATTCTTAAATTGAATCAGTCAATTAGAATAATCAGTCATTTGGGCTGTTACCAAGCAAATTAAATCAGTATTGACAAAATTAATCTTTGCAATGCAGAGAAAACACAGAAGCTGCATTAGAAGGGACATTTAGATGCATTTACACACTGTTTAATGCAGGACATGAATGTTTTTAACCTGCAGTTACAAATGCATTAATACTGTTTTGATATTTTAAACATAAAACGTTGAATACTGATATTTGAAATTATTATTTTTTTTAAATGAAAAGACACTTTCCAGTAGGTGGCAGCAAGTCACTGTTAATAAGTGAGTCATTGCGACTGAACCGAATCATTTAAACGGTTGATTCGTTCAGGAACGAATCACCGTCATGTTGCTCAGAGATGCAAATTGGAATTATATTTGTTGGCGAAATAGAGCAAAAACAGTCAATATTGTGTCTAAAACATAAGCGTCTTAATATTAAATTATTGTTTATTGAACTGCTGTATAAAATCAATACCACATTTGTAATCATGCTGCTTTTTGGTGGAAAAAAACGTCAGTCTTCACGTGATACTGATTAACTATATGAAATGATATACATATATAAATTTCTGCCCCATATCTTGAATTTTGTGATCATTCTAAGTGCATTTTAATAAACTGAATCATGCAGTGAAAGAACCCGCACTTCCACTTTCTCTTGAGGAAGAAAAAGGGCAGGTGCTCAAGCCCCCTTTGATGTCTATGTGTGCACGTGCCTGGTTCTGTGATTAGTAAATCTCCATCACATGCTTTTCAGATTTCAGGCATTTAATACACAGAGCCGTAGATCACTGACAAGCTACGCAATATCACGTTCATAATCGAAGGCGATTCATATGCGATTATGAACGCGATATTGCGTAGCTTGTCAGTTACTGTTTACAATGCGTGGAATGGTGCGCTGTGATTGGTTGAGCAGATGTATCGCATTCTGCAGAAAAGGGAAACTGGCGTTTGTTGCGGTTTGGAAATATAGGGAGAAAACATGACAGAATACCCAGCAAACACAGAACGTTACCCTAACGTTAGTTTTTGGTTCCCGTTTGGTTATTTTTTTGGAAACCAAATACTAACCTTAGGGGAACGTTCTTTTTATGTTATATTTTTTGTAACCATAACATAACGTTGCCAGATCGTTGCAGGGTGGTTATTTTTAAATAACCTAAAAATAACTTATACAGAACATTCCCTTATGGTTATTCTCAGGTTATTTTTATAACCCTGTAAAACTATCTTTCCAATTAAATCGTCGCAGATGTTAATGTGTAGTGACCTATACAGAGCCCTGAAATTCGTTTAATGCAGCATTTATTAAAATACAGAAATTAGATCAATCAAAAAGCGATTTAAATTATAATATCAAGCCAGGGTTAAGCATAGAGTGATAACAGAAATCATAAATTCGTGGGTTTGTTTCATCTTCATTTACTGTGCGCCTCTGATCTGCACGCGCTTTCACCTGTCTTCCACAGAGAGCCGCGCGCTCGCAGAATTTAAAAATAAACGGTCATTTTTCGTTTTACTGGCTGACTGCCTCGCTCGTTTATCGATCTCTTTATTGAATGGTTACTTAAAATTAATGTATTTATGAGAGTAAACATGATTTCGGAGGGATTTTCAGTTTTCGTTTTACTGGCTGACTGACTCGCTCGTTTATCGATCTCTTTATTGAATGGTTACTTAAAATTAATGTATTTATGAGAGTAAACATGATTTCGGAGGGATTTAAAATGCCTAACTGAAGAGAACATGATGTTAGGCAAGAAGTTTTTGTTTACGGATTAAAAGAAGGTCCCGCTGCACAAACTGTAGCTACACTTCAGTGGTAAGAAATGAATGTACTGATATCCTACTTTAAGCCAAGTAATTTTTTATTCTTTTATATTTATATATATATATCTGTGAATAAATGTCATATTTTATGAACCATACATTGTGTTGAAGTCATTTTTATTTGGTGCTGAAGAAATGTAAAATCTGGGTACTCCGTAATCTTACATATTATTGGACAGATTTCATTTTATTTAATCTTACATATGATGGTTGATGTGCTCAGATTATTACTTAAACAATAGATAAAAACAAGATGTGGTTTTTATAATACTGATTAGGCATCCATACAGATAAATTCCATGCCGCTTATACTATACTGGGTCACGAGTGTGCTGGATGATTACTGATATACAGCGGGTTGATCATATCGGAGTAAAGATTTTGACTTACATAATCTTAAGTAGCCATTTCTCTAGTTTAATTTGATGCTAGACATTAATGCTAACTTTAAACCCACATGATAAAAGAGTTAGCTATGTAATGGCTGCTTGGGGTGGGGATAGTTGTAACAGTTCATTAAAAATTGTCATACACTGACACACACAGCAATTTGTTATAGTGTTAAGCTTCAAGTCCCATAAGAAATACACTACACACACACACTGACACACAGAAATTTGTTATAGTGTTAGTGATTTTCAGGTAAGAAAGTAATTTTTTAAATCAAGATTATTTTTTGCCTAGCATGCATTGTAATGTAGATAAAAACATTTTGACTTACATAATCTTAAGTAGCCATTTCTCTAGTTCAATTTGATGCTAGACATTAATGCTAACTTTAAACCCACATGATAAAAGAGTTAGCTATATAATGGCTGCTTGGGGTGGGGATAGTTGTAACAGTTCATTAAAAATTGTCATACACTGACACACAGCAATTTGTTATAGTGTTAAGTTTAAAGTCCCATAAGAAACGCACTACACACACACACACACACACACACACTGACACACAGAAATTTTTTATATTTTTAAGTTTAAAGTTCCATAAGAAATACACTACACACATACACACACACACACACTGACACACAGAAATCTGTTATATTGTTAAGTTTAAAGTTCCAACACACACACACCCACACTGACACACACAGAAATGTTAGTGTTAAGTTTAAAGTTCCAAAACGAATATACTATACAGACACACACACACACACACACTGACACACAGAAACTTGTTATAGTTTTAAGTTTAAAGTTCCAAAGGAAATACACTACA
>NW_015541004.1:126844-128356 GCF_001515605.1 Sinocyclocheilus anshuiensis | reverse complement strand
ATTTGATTACATTAATGTTATAAGTTGAGATTTACAAGAAATATTCTAACTGCTACTATGTAAGGACTAAGGAATACTGCTGTAAAAAAAAGCACCTTATTTGTTTAAAGTGCATTAATATATATATATATATATTAGGGCTGCACGATATATTGCATGCGATTTTCATGCGCATCTCGTCAGTAAAGCCGGTTCCGTGATTAGTCGTAAATCTCCATCACCTGCTTTCAAATGGAGCGGCATTTAATACACAGAGCCGTAGTTCACTGACAAGCTACACAATTTGTGCTCATAATCTCAGATGAATTGCCGGTGATAATGAACGTGATATTGCCTAGCTTGTCAGTGAACTACGGCTCTGTGTATTAAATGCCGCTCTATTTGTTAGTTTTGTCCATTTTGTTAGCCATTTTTGTTAGTAAGACAAATATTAGAGAGTAAAATACTCTGCAGCGGCGTTCAATGTTTTTGTTTCCTAAACCAAACCAAAGTGTCGGCTCTTCTGTCTCTTTTCCTCCCACATGCCGCTCCATAACTTAGAGCAATAGCCTCTACGCTAACAGTATCCACCGGCCCAATGACAGAGTCCTCTGAATAGAAATGTAATTTGGGCTGAAATTCAATCATACTGTCCCTCATGTGAAATCAAATAATAAGAGACATATATGTCAAAATATGTATTATACATATGTATTTATACATTTATATCATATAATATATATATATGTTTATGTCAATATATGAAATTGTTCCAATTTCTAATAGGTTTCGTATATGGCTGTTCATATATGTACATTTATGTTTTTACTCTAGGAGCATATATTTTATATACTGATATTTCATATATGTGCATATATTACATTCGTGTATGGCAGGCATGGCCGGACTTACCATTGGGCTTGAGTGGGCTGCAGCCCATGGGCCCCGCCTTGTAGGGGGCCCCGCCTTTGCCCGTTTAAGTTTGATTGATTTGTTCATTATATGGCAGTCAGAATTCAGGAATTATTAGCTGCATTTCCACTGCTTACGCAAGATCTAAACAGGCCAGCCGGGGCTACAGCTTACAACTACGACCTTCGAGGCCACAATCAAACAGCATAAACTGGTATTTATGATTATTTCACATAGAAGAATGACACACGTATTGAATTGCGTCTGCACCGATTGGTTTGTTATAATGTGGCTACTTTAAACAGCTCCATTAAGCCTTTAGCCCCAAAGACCGCACATTTAGAAAGATAATAATAAATTCTCAAATGTTCAAACCTCATTTCTTTACAGAGGATGATTCTATATTACTATATTAATGTTCCACTAAATTATGCGATCATCTGATGAGTTTTGAGTGCTCTCTCTCATCTTACTGTCATTACACATAGTGGGGAAGAAATGTAATCAAAATGATTTTAAATAAAAAAAAAATAGCAATTTAATGAGTTTCTGTTTATATAACATAGCTATGCCTATGATATAGGAATTAGCCTATCACACAAACAAGAGTCCTGTTTTTTT
>NW_015541004.1:126371-126823 GCF_001515605.1 Sinocyclocheilus anshuiensis | reverse complement strand
AACTTACAGAGTAACTTTCAGACACAAAATTCCGTTTTGCTCCGTCAGAAAGAAAATAGAACAAACGGCAGAACCGCTGCATCTCCGAACAGCAGTGTTTTGTTCCTCAGCGTTACACAGACCAGCAAATGATTCAAATGAATCAGCTTTTTAAACGAATCGGTTGATTTAACTCACTCATTAAGACTTAAGACTCATTAAGTTTCATATTTAAAAAAAGTAGCTTATTTCATTTTTGCGATTTAATATTTCTACATTAAAATGTTATATTTAAACTTAACATTTATGCACAATCCATCTATGAATTTTGTTGATAGTGATTTAATTTGATTGTTAATAGCCAGCATCTCTTTTTATTCGATGGAATTTATTGATTAAATAAGAACCTGACATAAGAGAACACAGAAATGACAATAACTTTTATATTACTAATAAGCCAACATCTCTGTCTT
>NW_015541004.1:120522-125511 GCF_001515605.1 Sinocyclocheilus anshuiensis | reverse complement strand
AATTACTCCACCGGCCTCGCTCCATTCCCACGGCTCTCGGCCCCGCCCCCACTCGTCACAATGAACCTCAGAGCATATGTTTGTGTATTTTGTGTTACTCCATAATGATGTTCTATTTTAAGGCATCTGTATTGTAGGTATAGGGCCCAAACGTAACCTCAAGCCCAGGGGCCCCAGCCCCCCTAAGTCCTGCCCTGATGGCAGGGGTGCCCAAACCTGCTCCTGGAGGGCCACTATTCTGCAGAGTTTAGCTCCATCCCTAATTAAACACATCTGAACCAAAGTAATCAAGGTCTTCAGACTCACTAGAAACTTTGAGGCAAGTATGTTGGAGCAGGTTGGAGCTAAACTCTGCAGCATAACGGCCCTCCAGAAGCAGGCTTGGGCACCCCTGGTGTATGGTTTTGCAGCTCAAATCGGACCAAATCCACACATCCAAAGCCTAGCGAAATCTGGCTACCTTTACTGAGCCAGACCTGGTTCACTTTTGGTGAGCTGCTGCCAGAACACAGCCGAGTGACCCAACACTCAGGTACAATTTGGCCTGAATGTGCTGCCTACCTGACTAGCAATTTAACAAGCTGTGAACACTGAATGGTAAAGAAATGAACTCTAGAGAAGAGTATTTCACATACATATACATTATAATCTGCAGCTGCAGTGACTATGTAGTTATGCTGATGTGAAGCTGACGCGAAGCTCAAGCTTGCAGTGTGAAACAGACGTAAATGTCATTTTAAAAGTAAAGCTGGTTCTAGCTTATCTGGTATAGTTTCTGTATAAAATTAATCTGGTCCTGTAAACATGTGGCTTTATTAGAAGATCTTGCCGCTCATAGTCATTCATTCTTTGTGTTGTTGTTCTTGTTTCTGCTGTGTGGATAGATATGATCAGATTGGAGACCCGCAGCAGGATTCTCACCACCCAGTAGATTATGAACTACAGAGAATCAAAGACCAACATAAAACCAGCATGAAGAACAAATATGAGAGCTTATTTGAGGGAATCAACCTACATCAAACCTTGCTGAACAGGATCTACACACAGCTCTACATCATAGAGGGAGAGAGACAAAGGGTGAATGAAGAACACGAGGTTTTTCAAATGGAGAAAACAGCCAGAAAACAACACTCACAAGACATTCCAATCTACTGCAATGACATCTTTAAAGCCTCACCTGACCCAGGATGTGAGGACAAAGACCGAATCAAGACTGTTCTTACTAAAGGCATGGCTGGAATTGGAAAAACTGTCTCTGTGCAAAAATTCATTTTAGACTGGGCCGAGGGAAAAGCCAATCAGGATGTAGATTTTATGTTTGTGCTTCCATTTCGAGAGCTGAACTTGATTAAAGATCATCAGTACAGTCTTCACAGACTTCTGCTGGACTTTCATCCTGAACTTCAAGATCTGGACTCAAAGATTTATGAGGAGTGTAGAGCTGTGTTTATCTTTGATGGTCTGGATGAAAGCAGAATCACACTGATGTTTTCAGACGCTCAGAAAGTTTCTGATGTGACAGACACTTCATCAGTGGGTGTGTTGATATCAAACCTCATGAAAGGAAAGCTGCTTCCCTCTGCTCTCATCTGGATCACCGCCAGTCTCACACATCAGAAGAGCAAGAAGCCTCCACATCATGTGCCACATACCTGTCTTCTGCTGGATCTCATCCACTGTGCTTCAAAAGCTCCTAAAAGAAGATCTGAGTGCAGAAATCCCTCAAACTCTGACTGAAATGAACATCCACTTCCTGCTGATTCAGATCAACACGAAGAATCAGAAGTATGACGAAAGAGATAGAGAGACACTCCTGCAATCCAACAGAGAAGTGATTGTGAAACTTGCTGAACTGGCTACTCCTGCAGTCCAATAGAGAAGTGATTGTGAAACTTGCCGAAGTGGCTTTCAAACAGCTGATGAAGGGCAATGTGATGTTCTATGAGGAGGACCTGAGAGAGAGCGGCATAGATGTCGCTGATGCCTCAGTGTATTCTGGGATTTGCACTGAGATCTTTAAAGAGGAATCTGTGATTCATCAGAGGAAAGTGTACTGCTTCATACATTTGAGCTTTCAGGAGTTTCTTGCTGCTTTTTATGTGTTTTACTGTCACCTGATGAAGAACTTAGAGTTTTTGGATGACAAACATGAAAGTTACACATCTAAGAAAAACTCTTTGTATGAGGTATTAACGTCAGCAGTTGATCAAACCCTTCGGATTGAAAATGGACACCTGGATCTTTTTCTGCGGTTTCTGCTGGGCATTTCACTGGAGTCCAATCAGAGACTCTTAGAGGATCTACTGACACAAACAGAGAACAGCTCAGAGACCATCAGAGAAACCACGCAGTACATTAAAGACAGGATCAAGAGATTTTACTTATCAGCTGACAGATCAATCCTTCCGTTGAATGATTGTTATAATCATCTTTCAGCTGACAGATCCATCAACCTGTTTCTCTGTCTACTGGAAGTGAATGATCAGACATTATATAGAGAGATCCAGGTGTTTCTGGAATCAGACAAACTCTCAGATAATAAACTCTCTGCTGCACATTGCTCAGCAATAGCCTACATGCTTCAGATGTCAGAAGAGGTGCTAGACGAGTTTGAGCCCATGAAATACAACACAACAGATGAGGGTAGACGGAGGCTGATACCAGCTGTGATGAACTACAGAAAAGCTCTGTGAGTATTCATTCATGCCAGAGTCAGAGATTCTTTACTTTCATATTCAATTCAATTAAATTCATGTTTATTTGTATAGCACTTTTCACGATACGCATTGTTGCGAAGCAGCTTCGCAGAAAATGAATGTTTCTGCATTACAATTAGGAGTAAATGTCCATATTTAATCAGATATAACTGGAGTACAAGGTTACAGTATAAGATGCGTAATGTGGATACTTGCCTGAAGAGATGCATCTTTATCCTAGATTTAAACAGAGAGTGGCCCTCATTTAAAAAATGAATGAATGACAGACAATTGGGCGTATGGTCGTTACCATGCAAAGCTTATTTATCAATATGGACATGAGCAGTGGCTACGATCAAATCTCACATCAGGTCTCAGCGTGTGAACGCAAGTTTTTTAAATTAGCGTGAACTTGCGTGCAGCATAGTAAATCTGGTGGAGAATTGTTATGAGAGCATTTTGTTCATTTAGATTTTTTCCTGACTGACAACCGCTGCTCATTAGTCAATCATTAACTGTTAAGAGTAGAATGTCAAATTAAATTTAAATAAAATGTGAAGAGATGGGTGTCTGTGACCCATTCAAAATACCACAACTGTTGTTTATTCCCCCCCTCCCAGTGCTTTAGCTTTATATGCGCAGATAACAGCATAAACAACAGAACATGAGGATTCACACATCATCACATCACGCACCTGCAGCACTTCTGTGAACAGAGAAAAATAGAAATCAAGTACTAAATAAAATAAATAGGACTACACTAAATATATTTCACTTCAGTAACAGATTATCAAAAGAAAAAACATAGGCTATGCTATTTTTTGTGACACTCTTAATGCACTGTATTTGATTTCTTGATATCTTCATTTTCAGGATAATTTTATTAGCAAAAAATCTCACAACTTACTGGTGCATCCAGGTCACACTTATTTGTCATTCCATGTATGGTCTAAAATGCATGTTTTGCCACAGGACAAAGTAGACTGTACAAAGTATACAAATATTTAGCAACACTGTGAAAGTGAACAGCACATAACAGGCACATAAACATAGATATGTATCGGTAAATCATGCATCACATGACTAAACATATGTCAAATACCTTATATTTGACAATTATAGTTCATTGCGTACAGTAATTGCTCCGCAGTAAAGAAATTCAAGCCAGTTCAGTTTTTGCTGATGATAAAACATATGAAGAGTTTGGTTCCAAAACGCTATAAATCCGTTTTGATTAATTTGAGTAAAAATGTGTTTTCTTTACCAAGAAACTGGCAAGATGAAAACCACTATTTTCTGTTTCAAACTTCCACATAGCATCTTTAGGTTATAATAACATTAAAAATTCAAATCCAGATTTTGATTTTCAAAGATTTATTATAAAATTGTATTATTTTTCCCCCAAAATGCAATAAATCCATGATACTTTTTTTTTTTCCCCAAAATGCAATAAATCCATTGAATCAATATGAAAGTTATTTTTCATATTGAAACTGTTGAAAATACACAACATAGTAAGTTGATCCACATATGACAGCCTCTGCACTTGGTCAATACTAATCTTATATGCAGGCACTGGACGAAAAATACATTCATCGCTTCCAAAATGAATTCAACGGGTCATCTTGTTTCCAAAATGACATTTCCCTTACATTCAACTTCCAAAAGTGCATTCATCTTTGCCATGTTACATTCATTTAGTTGACAAGTGCTATACGCTGTATTAACAAAAACATTAATGGCATTAATAAAAACACTAATACTGACAAGTTACGCAATATTGCGTTCATAATCGAATGCGATTCATCTAATGAACGCGATATTGCGTGGCTTGTCAGTGATCTGCGGCTCTGTGTATTAAATGCCACTCCATCTGAAAGTACGTGATGGAGATTTAACAGTACTATTAATCACAGAATTGGCTTTACTGACGAGATGCGCATGACAATCACATGCGATTTATCGTGCAGCCCTTGTTTGTTGATCACAAAGTGCAACGTAGATGAGGAAAACTAGTATGCCGGCTGTATTCAAAGCGCCGCCATTACCATCTACAGTGCGTGCAATGGTGCGCTGTGATTGGTTGAGTGGATATATCGCATTCTGCAGAGAAGGGAGACTGGCGTTTGTCGCGGTTCGGAAAGAAAGAGAGAAAACATGACCTAATAACTCGGCGGATATCACATTTTGCATTTTAAAATGGACTTTTCAATACCGTCCAGATACAATACTGATTTTGGCGGAAACTCAATTTTTTTTTTTAAATGGCGTTTTGGAACCAAACTCTTCATAT
>NW_015541004.1:107249-120348 GCF_001515605.1 Sinocyclocheilus anshuiensis | reverse complement strand
TTTTTTTTTTTCCCCAAAATGCAATAAATCCATTGAATCAATATGAAAGTTATTTTTCATATTGAAACTGTTGAAAATACACAACATAGTAAGTTGATCCACATATGACAGCCTCTGCACTTGGTCAATACTAATCTTATATGCAGGCACTGGACGAAAAATACATTCATCGCTTCCAAAATGAATTCAACGGGTCATCTTGTTTGCTATAAATTAATTACAACAATAAAAGAAAATTTCATCATGAACAAGAACATGAACAACAATATCACATTAGACCACATAAATTCCAAAATGACATTTCCCTTACATTCAACTTCCAAAAGTGCATTCATCTTTGCCATGTTACATTCATTTAGTTGACAAGTGCTATACGCTGTATTAACAAAAACATTAATGGCATTAATAAAAACACTAATACTGACAAGTTACGCAATATTGCGTTCATAATCGAATGCGATTCATCTAATGAACGCGATATTGCGTGGCTTGTCAGTGATCTGCGGCTCTGTGTATTAAATGCCACTCCATCTGAAAGTACGTGATGGAGATTTAACAGTACTATTAATCACAGAATTGGCTTTACTGACGAGATGCGCATGACAATCACATGCGATTTATCGTGCAGCCCTTGTTTGTTGATCACAAAGTGCAACGTAGATGAGGAAAACTAGTATGCCGGCTGTATTCAAAGCGCCGCCATTACCATCTACAGTGCGTGCAATGGTGCGCTGTGATTGGTTGAGTGGATATATCGCATTCTGCAGAGAAGGGAGACTGGCGTTTGTCGCGGTTCGGAAAGAAAGAGAGAAAACATGACCTAATAACTCGGCGGATATCACATTTTGCATTTTAAAATGGACTTTTCAATACCGTCCAGATACAATACTGATTTTGGCGGAAACTCAATTTTTTTTTTTAAATGGCGTTTTGGAACCAAACTCTTCATATACAGTTAATTGTAATTGTAGATAAGGTTAAGATGTCAGCTTTTATGGCAGTCAAATGAAGTGGATTAAGCCACTGTTTTTGTCTGTAGTTTGAAGACTGATTTAAAGCAAACAATAGTAAAGTCGAGGCATTAATTAATTAAAAATTGGTTTAATGAATTGTCAGAAAGACATTAAAACTGTGAAAAGATAAAGACATCAGCTGTCAAAAATGCTACATCTGTGTAGAATGCTGCAATATTGTGTAAAAATAGAGAGACACTTAAGACATCAACACTCATCATAAAACTTCAGATAAACAGATTAAAAAACGCATTACTACTAAAAATTCACAATAAAAACAACAGCACAAAATAAAAACAAAAATAGTAAGACTTATTCAGTGGCATATTTTATTCGTGCCACTGTAGCGCCTTGCCAGACTAACAACTGGATCATGGGTTGTAAAGCCTCCTTATTGATTAATCACACTGTAACATCATAGGAAAGGCCAACCTTGGGGTTTCGAGGAGTCTACAAGATAAGTCGCTAACCTCAGTATTGTACTCATCTGCTGACATTAGCCAGGACACCGGTGACACCTTCTCTGACATCAAAAGAATGCCATCGGGATGGGTGGCCACATGACCAGCAACACATGCTACAGCAAAGACTACACTCTTTCTCCCTTTAAACAACAGACAAACATCTTAGCATAACCATACACATTCCTGGAACATTATTATGTATTATCACTGTTTTGTATATTGTGTTTTGTCTTGCACACTATTTTATGCGCATCTTATAATTCAATTACTAGTTAAAGGTATACAATGCAACTTTTGACATTCTAGCAGTTAATAAACAAAACTGCACGCATCTTGCAGAAGAACACTTTAGCCAGAGCTACTTCTCTGTGTTTATGGATTTGCCAAGTCATGCAGGTACTGGGCTATTCCACAACGGTTGTTGTCCTAATTACTCATTATAATTAATTATATTAATTTCCCCTTTGAACTAATTTGCTACACCACAATGCATGCTGGGAACCATGAATGAGTTTTGTACTATGTTGGCACACAGCATGCATTGCAGCATGAAGCCTGGTCTAGACAATGGCGTTGTCAATTATTTTCTGTCAGGATCACTATCGTCAAAGATGATTGACAATTGGCATACAGTTTGGATTGTCGGTATGGTTCCGTTCTGGGCAAGAACTCCCTGCGCATCCATGCAGCCTAGCATGGATGAGAGCAGGGAGAGCAGCGATAACCCCCTCAGGGTAAATAGAACAGAACCAACATAAATGTATTGCAGATATCGTTAAAGTTCAATAATGTTATGTACACATTTTAGAATTAGTCTGATTCAAAGGAGAATCAGAAGGCTGAATCCTGACTGACAGAGGAGGAGTTGGGGATGGAGGAGGGTAATTAGCTATTGAGCAATGCGAAAACTGCTGATACTACTGCGGGACCTTATATATGAATACTTAGATAGGTGTCGTATTCCCATAGGTTGATGGGGATCAGCTGAGAGTCAGCTGATGCGAGCTTGACTAACGTGACCTGCCAGAACTAACGCTACGCTTGATTTCTGTCCACAACATGAATTTATTATTTTTCAGAATATCTGGTCATCACAATTCTGCTGGATATCACTCTCTAGTATATCATAGTCGATAGCACAATATTTAACTTTGTTAATGAAAAAAATACACTTCTGATCAGTGATTAGATTTTCAGTGAATCAGACCAATTAATGATGATGTCCCCATTAACTAACAGCCAACATCGCCTGATGTTATTCTGTCTCGTCTTCCTCTGCCACAGTGTTTTCTGAACACACTAATACAGCAGCCAGAGAGAGAGAAAAAAAACTAACAAAACAAATCAAGAGTCGAGTGCACAGCTATCACAACAATGGTGACTTCAAGTGTTTGTTCCCCTTATATTTAGTGATTTTAGTTATTAACATCAGGTATCATCACTATGGGGCAATCAAAACTTAATTATCTAATTTACATTTACATTTAGTGATCCAAAGTGACTTACAAATTAGGACAGTAAAAGCAGTCAAAACTAACAAAAGAGCAACAATATATAAGTTCAAATGACTCGGTCTCGGTTAGCCTAACGCAGTAGCAAGGTATATACTGTATATATATATATATATATATATATGTATATACATATATATATATATATATTATACACACACACAAAGAAAAACAAGTAGATAGAATAGAAAAAATAGAAAGCTAGTGTTTTTTTGTTTTGTTTTTAAAGTTTTCGGCTCATTAAAGATTAATCTTGCAGCGGCATTTTGGATTAATTGTAGAGGTTTGATAGAAGTGGCTGGAAGACCTGCCAAGAGAGCATTGCAATAGTCAAGCCTGGATAGAACAAGAGCTTGAACAAGGAGTTGTGTTGCATGTTCCGAAAGAAAGGGCCTGATCTTCCTAATGTTGTATAAAGCAAATCTGCAGGACCGGGCAGTTTTAGCAATGTGGTCTGAGAAATTCAGCTTATCATCGCGTCCACTCAGTATGTAACGAGGCGTCAACAGAGTGAGGATCCATCTGCAGCTTTATTGAAATCGTAGTCAACAGGCAAGGTCAAACACCAGCAAACACAACGGAGGAGAGAAGCCAAATCGTTATACAGGGACGTGTAAAAGGTTCGGGGCAGGCAGCAAACAATCAGTAGTCAATGAACAATAGCAAGAGTTCGGGGGCAGGCGGCAGGTAATCAGAAGGAGAGAAACAGTCCATGGTAATACACAGAGAGGCCAGACACGGAAAGAAACGCTCAGAAATGTACACCGGGGCAATACAAGACTTCGCAATGAGGGAGAGTCTGAGAGCTGGTTAAATAGTCCACTAATGAGAGTCAGGTGCAGGAGCAATCAGAGCCAGGCATGTGCGTGTGTGTAGTCTGGATGAAGTTCAAAACTCGGGAGAGAGCTCCCTCTGGTGGTGCGCGGGAGGCACGGCGGGAGTCTCGTTTGTGACAGAGCCCCCCCCGTGAGCGGCTCCTGACGCAAGGAGGCAGGCGACGCCGGGGTCTTCCGCGTGGTCGAGGGGCCGGCTTATCCGGGTGCGTCCTATGAAACTCGTTGGTGAGTGTGGGGTCGAGGATGTCCTTAGCATTGACCCAGGAACGCTCCTCCGGACCGTACCCCTCCCAGTCCGCCAGATATTGGAGGGTGCTACCCCAACGTCTGGAATCGATTAGTTCTCGAACCTGGTAAATCTCCTCACCGTCAACCATGATGGGTGGAGGGCCCTGGTCACTAGTCTGCTCCTCCTCCTCCGCTCTCGGACCACCAGCGGGTTTGAGAAGTGAAACATGAAAAGTGGGAGAAATGCGATAATTAGCGGGTAATGCCAAACGGAAAGAAACTGGTGTAATTTGTTTAATAATTTGGAAGGGACCCACATACCTGGGACTGAGCTTTCTGCATGGGAGTCGGAGGCGGAGATCTCGGGTAGACAACCAGACAAATTGCCCTGGAGTGTATTCAGGACTGGGGCGACGGTGACGGTCAGCTTACGACTTTTGTCTTCTAACAGCATGTAGCAAGTGTATGTGAGCTTGGTTCCAGATGTTCTCGCTCCTCTGGACCCAGTCGTTGACAGCAGATACTTCAGTGGGTTCTCCTGACCATGGAAATAACTGTTTTTTTGTAGTGAGTTGAGCGTACTCTGCCCACATGAGGTAACGGCTCCAGTCAGTCTGATTCTGTTGGCAGTATGATCTGAGGAATCGTGTGATCTCCTGATTGAGTCGTTCCGTCTGGCCATTAGATTGTGGATGATATCCTGAGGTGAGGCTGATGTTGACGTTTAGTCTTTGAAAGAAAGCTGACCATACTCTGGAGGTGAATTGGGGACCTCGATTCGACACGATGTCCTCAGGGAGCCCATAGAAGCAAAACACAAAGTTGCATAGAGATTCAGCCGTTTCGAAAGCTGCGGGTAGTTTGGGGAGAGGAATTAAATGACAGGCCTTGGAAAAACGGTCTACGACGGTGAGTATTGTGGTGTTGTTATTGGACTTGGGGAGGTCAGTGATGAAGTCAATAGCCAGATGGGACCATGGTCGGTGGGGAACTGGTAAGGGGTGCAACAAGCCGGATGGTAGGTGTCTGGGGGATTTACTTTCGTTACAGGTGATGCAACCGTGGATAAAGTCTATAGTGTCAGTCCTCATGGTTGGCCACCAGAATTTGTTCTGGAGGAGATGGAGAGTGGCCGTAATTCCAGGATGACCAGAGCTGAGCCCCGAGTGAATGTGTTGCATGACCTTTTTACGGAGTTCCTGAGGAACAAAGATCTTATCGGGAGGGCATTCGGGAGGGGAGAGTTCTTGTGAATTGGCCTGTTCAAGCTCTGTCATGATGTCCCACTGGACGGGGGCCACAATTAATGATTCAGGGAGAAGGCTTTCTTCAGAGTTACTGGGATCTAGGCAGTCGTGTTGACATGACAAAGCATCAGCCTTGGTATTCCTGGAACCAGGTCGATATGTGACAGAGAAATCGAAGCGTGTAAAGAACAGCGCCCATCGGGCCTGTCTGGGGTTTAGTCTTTTAGCAGATCGTAGATATTCCAGATTCTTGTGATCCGTCAGGACAACGAAGGGGTGCTTTGATCCCTCTAGCCAGTGTCGCCATTCCTCCATGGCTGCTTTCAAAGCCAACAATTCCCGGTTACCGACATCATAGTTTTGTTCGGCAGAACTGAGCTTCCGAGAAAAGTAGGCACAAGTGTGAAGCTTAGGTGGATTACCATGCCGCTGTGAGAGGATGGCCCCGATGCCAATATTTGAGGCGTCCACCTCGACTATGAATGGGATTTCAGGATCAGGGTGATGAAGAATCGGAGCAGACGTGAAGACTGATTTGGACCCCGGTAATCGATACATGGACGTAGACCTCCATCTTTTTTCTTGACGGAGAAGAATCCTGCTGATGCAGGTGAGATTGATGGTCTGATGAATCCCTTAGAAAGTTCCTCGTTTATATATTTCTTCATAGCCTCCGATTCTGGTTGAGATAGGGGAAAGATTGGAATTGGTTGAGCGTTCTCCCCTCGTCCCTGCACGCCAGTTCCGATTGTAGTTCTGGGCTGAGTCCCTTGCGGAAGAGCAGTTTCAATGTGCTTTCAACCCAATCAGTCTGAGCGGCGAGGGTGCGAAATGACAAGGCGTACTCGGCTGCGGTATTTCTGCCCTGAGATAAGGCGAGCAATTGTTCATCCACATCTTTACCTCCTTCAGGATGTTCGAATATTTCTCAGAAGCGTCGGAGAAAAGTACTAAATGTGGGGAAAGCTGATCCATCCTCCCTCCATACTGCCGTGGCCCACTCCAAAGCCTTACCAGTTAGTAGTGAACATACAAAGGAGATCTTACTGATATCAGTGGTGTACATCGCAGGCTGATGGTTGACAAACAAGGAGCATTGCAACAGAAATCCCTTACACTTCGTGGGGTTTCTGTCGAATTTGTCTGGAAGAGCCAGGCGAGGATTCATCGAGGGAGTGGAAGGGAATGACGTGTCCATGCTCGACTGATTAAGCGCTGATTCCGGAGATGAAAGGCGCATACTCCGAAGCGTGTTAACAAGCTCCTCCGATAGTGTCGTCAGTCGAGCCAGCTGGTGTTGATGAGCAGCGAGTTGATTTGCCTGAGCCGAGACTTCCGTGGTAAGTTGAGCCAGAGCTGCTGGATCATGTAATGGCGAAGTCTTCTGTAACGAGACGTCAACAGAGTGAGGATCCATCTGCAGCTTTATTGAAATCGTAATCAACAGACAAGGTCAAACACCAGCAAACACAACAGAGGAGAGAAGCCAAATCGTTATACAGGGACGTGCAAAAGGGTCGGGGCAGGCAGCAAACAATCAGTAGTCAATGAACAACAGCAAGAGTTCGGGGGCAGGCAGCAGGTAATCAGAAGGAGAGAGACATTACAAGGTAATACACAAAGAGAGGCCAGAGACGGAAAGAAACGCTCAGAAATGTACACCGGGGCAATACAAGATACAAGCAATACTTCGCAATGAGTCTGAGAGCTGGTTAAATAGTCCACTAATGAGAGTCAGGTGCAGGAGCAATCAGAGCCAGGTATGTGAGTGTGTGTGTGTGTGCTGTCTGGATGAAGTTCAAAACTCGGGAGAGCGGGAGGCACGGCGGGAGTTTCGTTTGTGACACAGTAGCATCACATGATCTTTTTTTTTCTCTTCTTGTTCTTCTTTCCTTCAGTGATTCTTCTTATTAACCACAAGCAGAATTGCTGAAGGAAATAGGAAAAAGAAGAGAAGCATTTGTTTTCCTGCTGTGTTTTCATAGGCTCTAAGTACAGTTTAGTGTTTTCAGTTTGTCTTCTCTTCCGCTCGCTCTCTGCCTCTCGTTTCACCAGATTTCTGTTCCCCAGTTCCTGCCCTGGCATTACCAGAACCGCGCTTTGCGGCTTCTCCTCTCCTGCCCCTCTCGGCGCATTCAACAAGGAACTCTCTGAACTGACGCTTGGACTCTGTGCGCGGTTCCCTCTCCACTCTGACGTTGCGTCAGCACTGACGCTGGGACTGTGTGCGCTTATCTCCCTACGCCTTATCCTCTCTGCCTAGTGGAGTGACTATCCAGTGGAAGTTTCAGTTTACACTTTGTACGCTTTGAGCTGTTAATAATGTAGTTGCACTGCTTAATTAGCAAACAATACTGAAGCGGCAGCCCTAATGCAGCCCTGCTTGTGTGAAGACCACTCTGGTAAAGACCTGCTACTCTACCTGTGTAGAGCTCCACCAAACAAGCACACCAACAGCACCCTGCTCTAAGTCAGTGGTTCTCAATTCCAGTCCTCGAGACCCACCACTCTGCACATTTTGTATGTATCTCTTATCACTTCAGACGTTTGTTCTATTTGACTGTAAGTGCCCTGCGAAGTGGACTTCACAGAATATTCCGCCATGATTCCAGTTCGAAGGGAGAATATATGTTCCATTCAAAGGGCATTAAAGTGTGCGAGACGTGAATTTCAATGGTATGTATTTACAGAGGTGTATATTATGCCATACTTTACACTTCTCTAGTAAGTTTCGTCTGTGTGTGAAGACACTGCAGGCCGTAGCGTAGCGAAAATCCGTGAATGAATGTTCTGAAGTGAAGTTAACGGATTTCCCACTCTAAGTAACCCTTTCTTTTCTTTACCACTTTACTTTTTCCCTGTATTACTCTCATCATGTGTCACCAGTTCATCTCTGTTGTCCATGGCAGATGGAAATACAAGCATGTGTGCAAACAGAGGCACATACCAAGACTTCTACATCCCCTTGCCATGTCCTCTCCTCAGCCTGTCACCATCTTTATTGAACTGTGGAACTGTCGGTCAGCTGTCAACAAAGCTGACTTCATGCATCACAGCAGACAACATTGCTACTCCTTCAGTGCTCTCCACTGACAGGCAATTACACCTCCTTTGAATATCATGCCATCACTATCACTAATCCTGCCAAACTTCAACTTGTTGTCATTTACCATCCACCAGGTCAGCTAGGCAATTTCCTGGAAGAGTTAGAAGTGCTGCTGTCGTCTTTTCTTGAGGATGGCACTCTGCTGGTAGTTATTGGTGACTTTAACATCCACCTATACAAACCTCAAGCGACTGACTTCCTAACTCTTCTGGCCTCATTTGACCTAACATCACTAAATTGTAACATCGCAACAGGGACGGACCGTATACTTCACAAATAGTGTGGAGATGTGAGTCTTTTTATATAGGGTATCTGAGCATGCGTATATATTTAGAAGTCCAACATTTTAGCCCGCTGCCATGTATGAGTATTGTGGGGTATTGTCCCGGGCGGCCATGTCTGAAGTCTGAGGTTTATGCTGGGATTTGTAGTTCCCTGACCTAGAAGTCTGTAGCGTTTGAATGCGGTATTAGTTACACGTGTTACATTTAACAAAAAAATGTGTTAACATATTTAGACTAAACAATTATATTCAAGAATAATACGATATACCTATGATAAAACAGACTTGACATGTATATGTTGTAACGGATCAGCCATTGTTGTGTTATTTCATGAAATAGCATTAGGATTTTTATTGTGTGTTACGTTTCATACACAATGGTAATTCAGAGTGCTTTACATAAAAGGGAGTAAAATAATAATTAAAAAAAATAATAATCATAACGGAGTTTAAAAAACTTTTTAAATTATTTAAAAATTGATTTAAAATGAATTAAAACGGTTAAGAATAGAAAATGGTTATACATAAAATACAGTGCAACCAGTTCGGACATAGCACAGTGCTCATTCAGTAAATGCACGGCTAAACAGATGAGTTTTGAGTCTGGATTTAAATGGGGCTAATGTTTTAGCACATCTGATCTCTTCTGGAAACTGATTCCAACTGAGGGTGACATAATAGCTAAAAGCGGACTCCCCTTGTTTTGAGTGAACCCTTGGTGTTTCTAACTGACATGATCCTAATGATCTGAGTGGTCTGTTAGCTCTCCTATACTCACATAATAACCTCTCCCTTCTAAGTATGACCTGAATCATTTGAGTACTATCCCAGAAAGCCCAACCCCGTTTTCCAGTCTCTCTAGAAGTATGTTATGATCGACAGTGTCAAACGCAGCACTGAGATCTAGTAGTACCAGTCCACTCAGCTTTTCTGCATTCTTTTCATACTCTGTACTGCTGTTGATTTTCTCCAAGGTTATTGGTAGCTCATGCCTATATTTTTTAGTTTCATAATAAACTAGGTAAGCTGGGACTTGTAATAATATGTTGAACTTCTGATAAGTTATTATTTGTCAAACTAGTCTTAAGTGATATTGTTCACATTTTTAGAGTTAAACAGGCTAATGAGCTCTTTCAGCATCTATACATGTAATAATGCTTAAAATAATGCCATTAGGGTCTAAGCTACAGCTAAATGATAAAACAAACTTAATGTTGTTGGCAGTTTGTAGGAGTCTGTGAAAGCTGTGTGTGTGTGTGTGTGCGCGTGCGTGCATGCGTGCGAGAGAGTGATGTGATGAAAAATGTTTTAGATTAAAGATGTGATTTAACTTTTTCCAGTCTCTCTAGAAGTATGTTATGATCGACAGTGTCAAACGCAGCACTGAGATCTAGTAGTACCAGTCCACTCAGCTTTTCTGCATTCTTTTCATACTCTGTACTGCTGTTGATTTTATCCAAGGTGATTGCTAGCTCATGCCTATATTTTTTAGTTTCATAATAAACTAGGTAAGCTGGGACTTGTAATAATATGTTGAACTTCTGATAAGTTAGTCAATCACACATCCAGAGTTATATCTTACTGCGGTGCTATAATACATTTTCTTCAATGGTTGTACTTGTTGTTAGAATGCTTCAAATTGGGTCCAGGCTTGTTTTATGAACATACCCTTATTTGTCAAACTAGTCTTAAGTGATATTGTTCACATTTTTAGAGTTAAACAGGCTAATGAGCTCTTTCAGCATCTATACATGTAATAATGCTTAAAATAATGCCATTAGGGTCTAAGCTACAGCTAAATGATAAAACAAACTTAATGTTGTTGGCAGTTTGTAGGAGTCTGTGAAAGCTGTGTGTGTGTGTGTGTGCGCGTGCGTGCATGCGTGCGAGAGAGTGATGTGGTGAAAAATGTTTTAGATTAAAGATGTGATTTAACTACCAGCATCCTACCTTAGAAACATAACACTACAGCATGTGTTTTTTCCCAACAAACTGGTTGTTCAACAACAACAAAAAAAAGTTAGTTGTGTTTTGAAGAGAAAGTCAGATTTGGTATAAAAATGAAGTCTTTTTTATTGATTAATATGATAGAATCACGCAGAATTTATGAGGTTATGTATTTATACTGTTTCATGTACTCGCTGGTTACCGTATACGTATTCAAGAGAAATGTATAAACTCAATTGTTTTAATCAAACTAAAGCTTTTAGTCTGTAATTACAAATATCTTAAAGATAAAAATCATTCACATTCTATTTTCATTTGTCTCAGGACTCTGTTACACAAAAAAACACTTGAGTGTGAACATGAATCCTACATGGAAGCTAATAAGATTACATTTTAAACTATTTTTAACAGTAATATTGAACTTTACACATATTATAGTTAACATATTAACACATCTGTATCAGTAAGATATTTATATCACCACAATCCGTCAGACAATTCAGGTGGGGGTGATAAGTTGGACTTATCGATTATTTGATTATTTCTTCTATCAATTATTTGATCAAATCGTAGTAATATAAAACTGTATAGACCCTTATTTTAATAAAATAAAACATTATAGTGTGAAAATAAATATGGTGCATTTAAACATCATGGTTAATAATACCATTTTTAAAGTGAGAAAGAAAGTCTAATCTGTTGTAAAGATTCTGTGAGACATTCTGCAAACAACCTTATGACAACTGATTTTCAGTCAAATGTAGGTCTAATTCATAAAGAAAACTCTCTGTAAGCACCTTGCATTCATCAGAGGCTCATTTGACTACTTTTAACCCCTGAATTAGAGCATCATGGTTTTAGGTTTGAAAAATCTACAAAATGTAAACTTATTTGTTAAAACAAAAGTTATGTCATTGTTTAATCATACTGCTTTTCATCATCTTGTAGAGATACACAGTGTGATGGTAAAATTTTTATTTGTAAAAGGTTTGTATGAGACATTGTAAAAGTTTCAATGTTTAACTGCAGTGTGTGTGTGTGTGTGTTTGTGTTTTGCCGCATATTTGTGTTTGTTCGAGTGTTTGTGTGAATGCTTGTGTTTGTGTGTGATTGAGTGTTCGTGTTTTGCTGCATATTTGTGTTTGTTTGTATGTATGTTTGTGTTGAGTGTTTGTGCGTGTGTGTGCATGTGTGTGTGCGTGTATGTGTGCGTGCGCGCGCGCGCGTGTGTGTGTGTGTGTGTGTGTGTGTGTGTGTGTGTGTGTGTGTGTGTCTGTGAGAGAGAGAGAGAAAGAGAGAAGGTGAGGGTGAGGGTTAGAACAAGAGCCGGAGGAGCTTTTCCTCCTTAAACCTCTGGTTGGTCATCTTTGCCCCCAAAATAATGTAAAGCATTTTTATTGTCAACTGAAACTATAGTAAATGTTTATTTTTATAAAGTATGTTATATATAATCACATCGTATTTATTTAAATGAAGAGAATAATGTGATTTATAAGTTCAATAAACTTAAATAAATGTTGAATACTTTTTTAAATTGCATGAATAATTTGCTTTAGTAGCATGGTAGTAAAACATGCTGTCATATATAATTATTTATTTCCATATTCTTTAAAATAGAGATCTAATAAAGTCTCTCTTTAGTTTGTAATTTTATGTATGTGTGTGCTTGTTTATATGATTTATCAGAACACAAATTTGTATAATGACATGAGTATTACACTGATATAACAAAGTAAATGTGGTTTATGATGAAATTTCTTGAGTCGTTATAATTCAGCCAAATGTTTTTTTTTTTGTGTGATGGTAGGTGTACAGTAAAAAAATAATAATAATTATACGGCTTTTTAAAATGATAAATTATACTACATGATGTTTATGAAAATATAAACATTTAGAATGTTTACTGTGATGGTAGGTTTAGGTGATGATACTGTATAAGTGACGTCTCGCCCATCTATTGGTCTGATTACACACGAGGTTCAGAGCCCGTCACGCTGAAGGGCGTTCCCCTAGCATTTCCGACGCAGCGTCTCATTCCCTCGAGGAACCATAGTTACATACGTAACCTGAGACGTTCCTCTTCAGGAACTCGAGCTGCGTTGGAAAACGCTAGGGGAACGAGAATGCCTACGCCGCTAGACTTCCAAATCTCTGCCTAATGTAATTAATATAATGTAAATATGAATATAAAAGGTTCTAAATATAATGTAGAAACGTCTCAGGTTACGTATGTAACCAGTGGTGTAGTGGTGCCTGGAGAAGTGGGTATACTGTTCATTTATGTCCCCATTTTTTTAAGCGGCCCAGCAAAGGATGAATGGCCTGTGTTATAAACAGTGATGTAAGACTAGTCTTGCATATTTAGTTCACCCCAAAATGGGACAGTAGTACTTGCACATTTTCACTTACTATAACTTCTGCTACTTGACTTCACGGAGTAAGGGTCATTATGAAATGATTATTA
>NW_015541004.1:94362-107202 GCF_001515605.1 Sinocyclocheilus anshuiensis | reverse complement strand
CGGCGAGGGGAGATCAGAGGACTCATAAGAGATGGAGATGGCATCCACTATCCACCGACTGAGGGTCTGTTTCGTTGCTGGAAGACCTCTCTTAGGGGGACCGTAGCAAACAAGCAGCTCCTCCACAGGGCAGCTCTGTGTACGTATGCTCGCACTGGACACATACAATTAAGCTTCTGCTGGTCTGGCTCTCCTAAGGGAGGAGGACTGAAAGCCTGAAGTACGATGGGCTGCGGTGCAGATGAGGGGACTTTAGGGACATACCCCACTCGAGGGTACAGAAATGCTTTGGCCAGACCGGGCGCAAAGTCAAGATAGGAAGGGGCCACAGATAGGGCCTAAATCCCCAACTCTCTTAAGAGAAGATATCGCCAGAAGAAAGGTAGTCTTTATCGTGAGGTGGCGATCAGAAATCTCTTCGATTGGTTCGAACTGAGGCTTACAGAGAGATTCTAGCACCACTGCCAGGTCCCACGTGGGGACGCGAGATCGTACGAGAGGCCTCAGCCTCAGCGCACCGCGGAGGAAACGTGTAACCAGAGGGCCTCTATTTGATAAAAAAAAAAAAAAAAAATTGTGATCAATTTATCCAGAATTGTGCAGCCTACTCCTATGTTTGACTGACTGTTTCTGCCATGGCATACAGTGATGGGCAAATAGTAACCCCTACTTCCCCCATACCTTTTTATAATTTATCTATATAGCCTACTATATAGTGCAAAAAAAAAATTAGGTTAGCGCATTTTTAATACAATTAAGCACTAGTCAAGTTGCAATATCAAACAGGACCACAAGGAGACGCCAAAAGATCACTAAACCTACTGCCTTGACCTGACTGTACAGGCTTCTATACGGATCCATTCAGAATCTAAAAAAACACCTTCAGGCTTCAGCAGCGTCCATTATAAAACACTCGTGCTTTTAAGCCAAATACACGCTGAAAACAAACAGACGAAGCCTCGGCCATGTCTGTACCATGGCATCCAGCCCCAGTGGAGCTGGATGAATCGAAGAGAACCAGAAAGGACAGTGCAATGTCATCTGAGTCGCAAACAAGTCCACCTGAGCCTGGCCAAAAACTGTCCATATCTGCCTCACCACCTCGGGGTGAAGCATCCATTCCCCAGGCCTCGGCCCCTGCCTCGACAGGATGTCTGCTCCCAAATAGAGATGCCCAGGAATGTAAACTGCTCTCAGCGAGAGAAGTTTGCCCTGGGACCACACAAGGATCTGGTACGCTAGTTTGTACAAACGGCGTCAGCGCAGAGACCGACTCCGCTTGCATTCACGTGATTTGTCGAGATGAGAGGCGGGCGTGGGCGCAATCATCAATCAAATTCAAAGGGAAGCCGGTGCATTCTGACCACAAACCAGTCCTCGGACCTGATCTGAGACACGACTTGTTTGAGTGTGAGCATTCTGAACTTCAGTCACATGACTGAGCGATTCAATAGGCGCAGATCTAAAATGGGACGCAAATAATCTACTAAGGGAATCAGTCTCTCGAGACTGATCTCTGGTGTGCCCAGAACGGCTAGTTCGTTGCCTTGAAGCGTCTGCACGCCGACAGGGGACGACCGAACTAGCTGCTCTGGGGACCTCCGCAGAGGCTGCGAGCCTCTCAGTGCCGCTACGTTGCCGGGCGCTGACTGAAAGATTTGCTCGCTGGAGACCGCTGCGCCCTGCAACACCGGCAGGGTTGGCAGAACGATCTCCCGTCCCGAGGGCACTGGGGGGAGACGGGCACCGTGTAATGCGGTGTGAACCTCTCTTCCCCAGAAGGGCCTGCCCTCGCTAGTCCTGCACTCAAATAGTCAGGAGCGTTTGGTCGAGGACCTCTTAGCCTGAAGGACGGTCCGCAGATCCGACTTAGGCTTCGAAGCCCCCAACCCAGAGCGCCGCTTCTGCCTCCGGTCCCGACGCGGGGGAGCACGGGCAGCAACGCTCTGCTTTTGCGTCTCCCTATGTGAGGAGCTGGTACACGGTGGGGACTGCTCCCGCCCAGCAGCCCCCGGAGCTGAGATGCGGCGAGGGAGGAACCATAACTCCGCGATATTATCAGAGTTAAGCTCCTCGCCCTCATCCAGCTCTTTAAGCAGGTCTGCCTGGTACGCCTGTAACGCCGACATCGTGTGCAGACACGCACCGGCCTCACTGCCACATTACCATAATAATCTGAGGCAGGGATGAAGAGACGGGCCAAAAAAGGCCTGGCCCACGATCTCGACACCTCAGTGTGAAGGTCTGGGAAAAATGGCAGTGGAGGTGGCGGCCTCGCGCGCAGGAAGCGTTCATCCAACTTGCTTCACTGCGGCTCAGCCTGCTTCTCGGCGGGCCAATCGATCTTTAACTTGGCCACGGCACGAGTAAGCACCTCCACTAGCTTCTCATATTGGGGCGATTGAGGGGACGAAACCTCTTCGACGTCCTCCACGTCAACCTCCTCGGAGGAAGACAGGTGGAGTATCGAGCCCTCACCCCGGGAGGAAGTAGCCGCAGAATGGGCTTCCGAACCCAGAGATCGGGCGCTGGATCTGATGGGTGAGGAAGGAGATAGGGACTCGCCCGTCTCCATTCCCTCTGCCAGATCCAACTGCGAACCCCACGAATGTAGCCGCCACTCCGACTCGACGGAAAGGCCAGCACCGCGAGGAACGCTGGCAAAGGCTCCCTCCTCAAAGAGAGCCCTCCGGGAGCGAAGCGTACGCAGTGGGAGGCGCTCGCAATGCGGGCAGCCGGCCCCCTCGAGAGCCGCCTCCGCGTGCTTCGCTCCCAAGCAAACCACGCACAGGCTGTGTGTATCCCCCTCGTGATGTAACGTGGGCAGTGAGGAACACACAACCTATAACGTGGCTTGCTCTCGCCCTTATAAAGCTTTGTCTTTGTGTGAGCTTTAGACATAGCTGGAGCTTATGATGTGAATTGAATTGAATTGTGCCTATGGAAAGCCTTCATAAAACATAACCATGACATACTGGACAAGTCAGGGGATCCCGATAACCCTTATCGTTCGACCTGTTCAAATATATATTTTTTCCTGATACTGCTAAAATGTACAATGTTTTTATATTTTTAGTGATGACTAAAACTAGTGTAAATGTTTTGCTTTGTTTTATATCATATACGATCACCTAATTCATATATTTTCATTTAAAAGAAGATAATAATATTCAGACGATTGAATGTGCACGCTTGCGTGTGAGAGAGAAGGAGGGGGGGAGAGGGTTTTTTTTTTTTAGAGGTTTTTGGGAAACATCTCATTTGAAGAATAGTCATACCTGGGGTAGGAGGAAATCTTTCTCCTGGAAAAAAATGTAAGAGGAATTGTATTTCTTTATTTATTGTTTTATCCCCAATTTATTATTAGTCATGTTACATATTTTATTTAAATGATTGTATACAACCATCAGATTATATGTGCAAGCACAAACACACATATATTGTTCTCATGATCTGATAGAATTGTCTACTTATTCTTTTATTGACCTTAAAACTAATATCTTTCTCACATCACCATACAGTGAGAGAGAGAGAGAGCAAAAATGCCCAGCCTTGGAATGCAAGCGGACACGCGGACCCCAGATGGGGCAGACCCCCCGGATGTTTAAAAAGTTCAAAAACATTCCTTAGGTCTTCATTTATCGCCTGCCATCCTCTGAAACGGTCAAACATCTGAACAAACATCATATGTCATCCCTGGAGGTCATAGGTTGACGTCGGAATTTCACATATGCTGATTTTCACATCTGGATAGGTCACGGGGTCAACACAACTGGGTGGTCGCCATGGGGGTGGGGTGCGTGGGGGAGGGGAAAGGTCACGAAGGTCAAAGCCATCAATCAAATTGACATAAACACCATGGTATCACTACTTTGACTTTTACTAAAATTGTGTAATTTACAATACCCTGGTGTTAAAAATTGTTTAGATAAAACGAGATCAAAAAACGGAGCATTTATACCTATATATTTATACCTGTATTTTCACGCCACTTATGTTTTAACATTGTACATTGCTAGGCAATGCCCTCCACTCACTGAATTAGTGGTTATCAGTTTCATAAATAAAGTCATGAGTAAAAGAAGGTGATTTAACCTGATCACACCTTTCACCTTCGCCTGATCAAACGCCTTCCGTTTCTTTATCAATGCCGCCAAAAAGTAATTGAAGAATAAGACCCTTTGTGATTTATCAAGTCATGCTCTTGTTTCTCCAAGGTCGCTGTTTTTACATCTACGGATGAAATCAGGGTCTCAACAGCAGCAATCCTCTCTTCCGCATCACCAATTCGCTGACTCATTGTTTGAAGTTGAACTGTTAGGTCATGTATTGCTTCCAGGATCGTACTAATTTTAGCGTCTATAGCACACAATATTTTCTGTCATCTTTTCCATTGCCATTAACAAGTTCAGCTCCATTTTGTCGGCTGAGGTGCAGGCCTCCATGATAATATTCTAGACATTCTCAAAAAAAGAAATCAGCCCTCCTGATAAGCTAGCAGGCACTTAAAAGGATAATTAAATGAAAATTTCTCAGAGCTCATTCGGGTTGCATCAGAGCTCTACGGCACCATCTTTCTCTCTCCCCCGAGAAATTATGTTTGATTGGCTGTGTGTGGTTGATGCTGGTAGAGTAGAAGTCTGTTGGAAAAGACTGACAGGTCTTTGTTTGGGTGCATAAGGGCAGTTTGAAACAGTGTTTGAAACTGTCTGAAACACTGCTTACCTTTGGGCTGTATTGGCTGAGTTTATGGCAGCAGTGATGAAGAGTTTTCAGCTATGCTTACAATTTCATCTCAGCTTTATATTCAGATTCTACCTCATGTGCTTCTGTTATGTGTCTGAACACAAATCATGTCTGATCAAGTGGACATCTAAAAACCAAAGGCTATTATTAAAATGTGATCAATAGTTCAAACAGTAGCACTTGTCAATTACAATACCAAGAGTTTCACATATCTAAAGAGTTTGCTTTAGATATATGTCTGACAAATGCATAAATGTAAATAAAAAAATATTTCATAGTCATGCTCAGAAAACATGTCTTTACAAATCCATCTCCTTACAGACTTGCTGGATGTCGTCTCTCTGGTCAGTGCTGTGAACATTTGTCTTCAGCACTCCAATCATCAAACTCCCATCTGAGAGAGCTGGACCTGAGTAACAATAACCTGCAGGATTCAGGATTGAATTTGCTCTCTACTGGATTAAAGAGTTCACATTGTCAACTGAACATATTGAGGTATGGCTTTCATATTGACTAATTCACTATGTTGAATTATATTAAAGAATATGTGCTTTTTAGGTGTGTACTTGTTTAGCTCTCTGAGGTTGGTGAACATGCTGTCGCATTCAGTTGTATTTTTTCCTGATAAAGGCAAAAATAACTTAAAATGCTCTGTCATTTTTGGTCATATAGATAAGAGTAATACATCATTGGAAATTGTACTTTTATTTGTATAAACTCACATGAACACCAAAACACTGTTTTTTAAAAATAATAATTTTTTAAAAATGGTGCACTTTCACAGGATGTTTGTGCACTTCTTTCTGAAACGCGTCACAATAATGAACCAAAACTCACGAAAACTTGACACTCAGACATGAGCGATGTCTATAGAACGCTTGCCTACTAAAGTGTCTACATTTAAATGAAGTAATTAATATGGAAAAAATAATAATTCTCTGATAAAGTATTCCATATGAAACCTATGCAAGGTACAGTTTTTCCCATCTGAGCTCATTATCTGTAATGTGGTCACATCCACGTGCTGTGCAGGCTATTCATATGGTAATCATCCACGTGAGCCACACGAACATGTGAAAGGCCAAATCACCTCGATAAACAAAGCAGCAAGCTTCATCAACTTCATCTAGGCTACTTTTCGTTTTTGGAAGAAGACACGCTGTGAAGAATAAGCCTTGTATTTACCTCAGAAGAAGAATTTGATGCGACATGCGTTTTGATCCAGCGGAGGTTTCTGATGAGTTAGTCATTTTTCTTATTTGCATTAGTTGACATGTTATTGTGACAAACTTGTACACATTTTACTAGTTGGACTTTTCCCAAACTATAATTCCAGACTAAAATGTGTGAAATTTTACATTTTGAAATACGATTCATTGCGTCTAATGTCGTATGACGCAAGGATGTATTTATGCTATATAATATAAAACAATACTATATAAAAGTATGAGTGTTTACACTGTAACATGTTTTATGTTATATTGTAAGAATGTTTAGACCAGTTTTTACTGTGAAATACTATTCGCAAATATTTGCTCCAAAGTAGATGTTTATAACATGCTTAACAATCATTTACTTTCTCAGATATAAAATGTTCTTTTTGTACTCTATGATAGTACATGCAAAGCATGTGTGCATCTATGACTACAAAATCATGTTTTCTGTTCAGTTCATGGAAACAAGCAGCAAACACCTTGGAGATACCAAGTTTGGTTTATTTTTTTCAACAGAAATGGGATATGTTTCCAGGAATGGCACAAAGGTGAGACTGTTTAAGTCTCTGTGTTTACATCAGTGTGCTCAATAATGTGTCTTTGACCTTCATTATGTACATTTTGATTATATTGTTTTTTAAAATAATTTTAAAACCCATTATTTTAATCTCCTCACATTCTTTCTTACCTGCCTCACAGTCACATTCCACACTGATAGGCCCATTAGGGGAGTGTATTTGTCTCTGAGGTGTGAATTACATCAATATTCATGGCCTTTGACACTCCCTCGCAACAGTCTTTCTAACACAAAACGTGTCTTAGAAAAGTTAAACCATATTAAAGAGATTGTTTTCTATGAATGAGTGGGCAGGATTTTCACATCATTTTGTAGCAAAAATTCTAGTCAACAACATCCAGTACTCAAATGTCTTGTGAACAAATGTTGTGTAAGTTTGATGGCCTTATTTCATTGAATTAAAAATATAGTTTTTTTTTTTTTTTCCACTAACCATGCATAAACTTTATTTTCTCAAAAACACAAACATGTACATCCTGGCGCCCAGTCTATTGGGTGAGGGGTCTGTGACGACTTGTTAATCTAATGAATAACTGATTTGTTAAATCAAATTAAAAATTGTGTTTTTGATTGGTCCAGACGCTACAATGTACATACATGCCGCTCACATATTATTGTAGCACAGTTTGTACTGAATACAGTGTAATCAGATTTTAGCCATTAATGTTAGAAACTGCACATAAAGTGTCCTTCCTGTTCTTGTCCCCATTTAGTTCTATTAGTCCCAGGTGTTTCCTATGTTCATTGTTTCATTAGTTCCAGGTGTTCCTCGTCTTCCCCTCATCAAGTCATGTGTTTAAAGTGTTCCCAATCCTAGTTTCTTTGTCTGCTGTTAAATGTCCTCTGAGTTCCTGTGTTTGCCCATTGCTTATTAAATTCTATGTTTGAAGAATTCTCCTGCGTCTCCTCACTCCTTCCCGAGTGTATCGTGACAGAACAGCAGACCCGTGAACAAAAGCGGCACCTTTCCTACCCGTGTTTGTTTTTCGTTTTTTGAAAAGTATTTCATTTTTCCCGTTCGTTCCTCTCCGTTGAAATGGAGGAAATGGAGCTCGCTCCAGTGTCGGCTCCAGACCCAGTGCCCGCTCCTCATATGCGCCTTCCAGACCACCCTCCAATACCCGCTACTCGTAAGCGCCTTCCAGAGCGCCCTCCAGTGCCCGCTCCTCCAGAGCGCCCACCAGAGCCCGCTCCTCCTGAGCGACCCTCAGGATCCCTAGTTTTCCCCAAGAAATTCTTTTTTGGGGGGGGCCATATACCCGTGGCCGAGCCAGCCAAGGCCACGGAGGATCCGCCATAGCCTCCTGAGCCCCCTGATCCGCCATGGCCTCCTGAGCCCCCTGATCCACCATGGCTCCCTGAACTGTCTGCTCCGCCATGGCTTCCTGATCCGCCCTCCCCCTCCCCGATGGTACTGTTACGGCGCTGGACACGCCGTCCAGGAGGGGGGCGATCTGACACGTGTATTTTCCCGTTTAGTTTCTGTTTGTCCTTATTTGGTCCTTCCTGTTCCTGTCCCCATTTAGTTCTATTAGTCCCAGATGTTTCCTATGTTCATTGTTTAATTAGTTCCAGGTGTTCCTCATCTTCCCCTCATCAAGTCATGTGTTTAAAGTGTTCCCAATCCTAGTTTCTTTGTCTGCTGTTAAATGTACTCTGAGTTCCTGTGTTTGCCCGTTGCTTATTAAATTCTATATTTGAAGAATTCTCTTGCGTCTCCTCACTCCTTCCCGAGTGTATCGTGACAGATATACACCAGCAATGCTTTTTTTTCTAAGGCAAATAAAAAAAATAAAAAAATAAATTACTTAAATGTCCTAATTTAACTAAGGTCTAATCCTGGCTTAATCTAAGCCTTGTCTGTAAAACCAGGCTAATATGTTTTTAAATTGATATGTGTACTATAGTATCATTTAAAACATGAAATAATTTGAAGCCTAATTGTAACCGAGTCAGTGGAGCTGGGATCCATTAGTGACTTTATTAAAAGAAAGAGCAGTAGTATAAACATGCAAAGGTTAATCACAAGCAATAACAATGGCCAAAGCAAAACAGAGATGTGATCGAAAACAGGCAGAGCATCAGGCAGGCAGCAAAGTATCAAACAAGGTAAACATTCCAGAGTTGTACACAAACAAAGCAATGGAGAAATATAGAATGTTCAGAAATGTCAGCTGGAGCAAAGCAAGACTTCGCAATGAAAGTATAAGAGTCTGCTGCTTAAATAGTCCAGGGAATAGGGAACAGGTGAGGTGGCAATTAGTTCCAGGTACAGGGATTATGGAAAATGGAGTCCGGGGTGATAAAGTCAATACTGAGGTGAGGGAGCCCTCTGGTGGTGAGTAGGAGGAACCACAGAGGCTATATTAGTGACAGAGCCCCCTACCCACCCACCCAGTACCATACCCCTTCCAGTCCACAAGATACTGTAACATTCTTCCCCAATGTCTGGAGTCCAGGAGATCTCGCACCTGATAGGCCTCCTCGCCGTCTACGATGATGGGCGGGGGGCCTTGGTCACCGAACTCTTTCTCCTCACCTTTCGGATCACTGGTGGTCTTGAGCAAAGACACATGGAAAATGGGAGAGATACCATAAGTGGAAGGCAAGGCAATATGACACGGGTGAGTTTTCTGATTAAATTGAAAGAACCCACATACCTGGGACGGAGATCACAAGTGGAGAGCCTGACCCACTGAGGGGCATGATACTGAGGGTTGGGACGATGGTGACAGTCAGCTTGTTCTTTCTGTCTTTTGACAGCTTATTGTAGATGAACATGTGCTTTGTTCCAAGTAGCTTCCAACAGCACACACTGAAAGGGAATTAAACCCGTTGAGGGATTGTGGAGGAAATTTTGGGCATATAGAGCCCAGAGTAGGTAGTGGCTCCAGTCTGACTGGTTCTGGTTGCAGCAGGTTCTTAAGAACCGAGCGAGCTCTTGATTCATGCGTTTAGTTTGAATGTTGGATTGGGGATTGTATCCAGAAGTGAGACTGTCATTTATTTTGAGTTGCTGACAGAAAGCTGCTCATACTAGGAAGGTGAACTGAGGTACATTGTATTCAGAGCCTATGGTCTATCAGAGTACAGTACATTGTCTCAGACAAAGTTACACAAATGTTCAGCAGTTTCGGAGGCAGTGGGCAGCTTAGGCTGGGGGTTTTATAGATATTGGTGATCAGTGAACACGGGTTATGGTGTCTGCCTGCATGGTGGGTCACCAGAAGCGATTGTTTAACAATTAAACAACAGGAGTGTGGTGGTGATTCCAGGATGGCCAGAACTTTCTTGCGGATGGAGAGTGGAACATATGTTTTGTTCAGAGGGCAGTTAGGAGGTGGTGGAGTCTGAACATTGGTTATCTCTGTCACAATATTTCATTGCACTGAAGCGAAAATTATTGTGGGTGAGATTACGGCTGGGCGATATAGTCAAAAAAATTATCACAATAATATTTTTCATATTAGTCGATATCGATAATTATCACAATAAATTTCAGATTTGTATTTCTTTCAAGTTTAAAGGCAAATTTTTGCTCTTATGTGAAAGTTGTAGAGACCAGACCGTTAATTGTGGTTTTAAACACTCTTTATGGTTAGAACATGACAAATACATTTTTGAATTCTTTACACTTTTCCAATCATTTTTCCTTAAAATAAATATCTTAATATAAAACTTTCTTAGTTTCTGCATGTTCTAATGAGTGATATTGTTTAAAATTACGAAACAGGTTTGTGTTGCCTGACTTTGATGACGCATATCTTCAGCACAGTTTGCAGTGTAGGCTGCAATATTAATATTACATTTTTTGTCTCTTAGAAATGCACATTTGACATTAGCTTGAGTTGACAGTAATAGCTTGAGTTATTATGCAGATGTAAATTTATGTTCATTATCAAAAACAGTAAGATCTGTCAAAATTGTAACAACCTCATTTTTATATGGTGAAATTTAATTATTCTGACTGTTTTGAGTTTTATTAAAATTAACCATTGGTCTTCCATAGTAGCATACATGTAGATCATGATAACCACAGTTAAAACCAAACGTATAGCACCTCAATACCATGGTAAAATAATACAACTATATGGTTTTTAGGAATTTGTATGAACAGCAGTCTAAATACATTTAGTATGAATGCACAAACGCTATAACTTAATCACAAAATACTGTAATTATATTCCATTACTCCTTTAATACATTTAATACATGTCTACATTATACAATTTGATGAATAATATAATACATTTCAATATGAATATACCATATTTCTGACACAATACCATGGTGCAGTTAGTGTTACTACAGTAAATCCATGGTAAATGATGGTGATTTGTAGATTTGAAAGCCTTCTGACTGTATCGTTGCACAGTGTTTTTCCTGTTTGTCAGTGCTGTTTCATCTGGCTTTAAACTAGAATACATTTAAACTAAATCACAGATTCGTTTGTGTTCTTCGCTGAATTCAGGCGCTTCACACTGGATCTCACAGCGCCGTTTAGTGTCACGTGACTGAGACTTATCAGCGAGTAAACGTGTCTGCTCTAGTAAGCTCACGCTGCTGTTTGAACTTTGAGCCGAGGGGGTGAATGGTCCAGTTTAAATGAGTAGCGCTGTTTCATTACGCTTTTGGTGCATAAACATTATATCGAACATTTATCGAACTCTTATCGTTTTATTGAGAAAAATATGATCACAATAATTATCAAATATTATCGTTTTATAGCCCAGCCCTAGGTGAGATAATGGGTTCATCGGGTTGAAGGTGGATAGGTCGATATGTAACGGTGAAATTGAAGTGTGTAAAGCAGGGGTGTCCAACCCTGCTCCTGGAGAGCTACCATCCTGCAGTTTTCAACTCTAACCCCAATCAAACACACCTGAACCAGCTAATCAAGGTGTTCAGGGTTGCTTGATAATTACAGACAGGTGTGCTGGAGCAGGGTTGGAACTAAAGTCTGCAGGACGGTAGCTCTCCAGGAGCAGGGTTGGACACCCCTGGTGTAAAGAATATAGCCCATCTTGCCTATCTTGGGTTGAGTCTCTTTGTGGTGCGTAAATATTCAAGATTTAGATGATCAGTCATGACAAAGAATGGATGTTTAGGCTCCTCTATCCAGTGTCGCCACTCTTAAAATGCTGCCTTTGTGGCCAGTAATTCACAGTTCCCAACATCTTAATTCTGTTTACAGTAGGGCTGAGTTTTCGAGAGAAATAAGGACATGGGAAGAGCTTAGGAGGTGTATTGTGACGCTGGGAGAGAATGGCTCTGATGCCAGTGTTAGAAGCATCCACTTCAACGATAAACAGACATTCTGGATCTGGATGGTGAAGAATGGGAACAGAGGTGAAACGGGCTTTCAGGTCTTGAAAGGATTGTAGAGCTGCTGGGTGACCAGGAGAGTCAACTTGCATGGGTTCAGGTTTGTTTGTGTTAGATGGAGTGGCTGGGCTAGTGATAATGGGTTTTGGTGGGTCTTCTTGCTCGAATCAGGTTGTCAGATCAATAATCTGATCCTGAGTCCTCCCTTCACAATATCATAGAAGTTCTGGTTGAATCTCTAAACTCAAACCTTTACAAAATAGTAGATTTAAGGTATTCTCAACCCATACTGTTTGGGCATATACCCATGCAGTGACCGGCAGTGGGTTTCTCGACATCCTATTTCTTATGTTTTTAGTGAGTTTGGTCCGTTTTTTATGTTTGATTGCTTATGACTGTAATGAACAAGTGCCTTTAGACATTGCATCAATCTACGTTAATGGAGCTTTTTCGATGTGGACTTTGATCAATTTAACTCTCCTCTGCCAAGAGATCAGGGAGGAGAAGCGATTAGTCAGCAGAAAAGGCAGTAGCATGTCAGTGTTTGCTTGTTTGTTTCTATTGTTTAGATTTTTATTTGCTGCTAGGAAGGATTATTTTGTTTACTATCTATTTCTATTTTTCAACTTTCATTATAATTTGTATTTTTATTGCTCTTATTTGTAATTAGAATAATAGCCATTGGCTAAGAATAAACTGTTGTAATTTGTCAACAAAGCAGACTTCATTCCGGCCATTGCTTCTCAGTCTACTCTTTTTATCTTGGGGTTCAATGAGACCTGGATTCGTCCAGAAGACTCAGCAACCCCTGCTGCTCTCTCTAACAACATCTATTTCTCTTACACCCCCGTCAGGTTGGAAGGGACATAGTACTTTAAGGATATGTCAGTATGTTGTCGATGATACTACCATTTTTGTATGTGTCTAACATCATTTTATATTTTCAGCTTTGGATTCTGATTCTTTTTGGGGGGGGGG
>NW_015541004.1:78291-93879 GCF_001515605.1 Sinocyclocheilus anshuiensis | reverse complement strand
TGGGGGGGGGGGGGGGGGGCATTGCTGCTTTTTTCAGTTTCTTCTAAACATATTAATGGCTAAAGTCTGAATACACTGTATTCAGCACAAACTGGGTTACAATAATATGTAATCACTGCGTATGTACAAGTTTGTATTTTTGTGAATACAACATTTATGTGTGGTTAGTGAAAAATATATATATATTTTTTTTAAATCACTGAAATAAGGCCATAAAACAAACTAAACATTTGTTCACAAGACTTTGGACTACTGGATGTGGTAGACTAGAGTTTTTGCTACAAAAAGATATGAAAATCATCCTGCCTACTTACTCACAGAAAACAATATATTGATTTAAATTTTGTAAGAGATGTTTTGTGTTAGAAAGACCGGGCCCCTCCCCTAATGGCCCATCAGTGTGACTGTGACTGTGAGGCAGGTAAGAAAAAATGTGAGGAGATTAAAATATTTTTTAAAAATTATTATTATTTTATTATAATTTTTTTTTTTTTTACAACACAATATAATCAAAATATACATAATGAAGGTCAACGGCACATTATTGAGCACACTGATCTAAACACAGTGACTTGAACAGTCACACACCTTTGTGTGACCGATAGATTGCAGAACCAAAAAAAATCCAGGGCTATCCAATGGAGCCGTACAGCAGCTGTTTTGCGGTCGCGCATTGGCTATTGTGAAAGTACTGACGTAATCATATAGCCGTCATCATCCCGATTTCAATCCTAAATATCAAACACGTTTGATATGATCGGGGCGGCCCCGATTTGTGTGCGAGCAGATCGGGAGGTGCAAGATTCGATCTGTGAACTCCTCACATTACCAGATAATCAGCGCCGAACATCGGGACCGATCGAGGGGCTCGATAAGATTTTTGCTCTGATTCTCGGGAGGGGGAAATCGGGCTAAAAATCCTGTAGTGTGAGCCAGGCTTTAAGCAGAGGCAGGTGGCAGATGATCCAGACCACAGCCAAGACTGCGCCCCACACCAGCGTTGCTGGAGGGAGGAGCCATGATGGTGGAGGTGATAACAGTGCCATGGAGACGAGCGCAGGCAACAATGACTTGTCAGGTGGAGCCCACCGTGCAGACGTAGAGCCGAGGAAGTGATGTGACGCCGATGACCTGGGCGGCTGTGACGGAGCTGCAGAAAGATAGAAGTGGGGATCCGGAGGGCAGAGGGCGAACTGGAGCGACCGAGGGTGGAGGTGGAGCCTGAGGGAGGGTGGAGTGAGCTGAAGATGAAGGGGTGGAGGGCCAGAGAGTAGCGGATGGCCCGCAAGACACCAACTAAGGTGTGGCGAGGTCTGAACCAGGTGAAGGCTACGAACTGAGAGATCCCGGAAAATCAAAATGTCCGATGGTCCACACTGGAATCAAGGGAGGGAGGAGTGGCGGTGCAGAAGCTGGGGTGCCAGGTCGAGGTGGAACAGAGCGCCCCGTGACCGGGGGAGGAGCCATGGGTGCCCCATGTCCAGAAGGAGGTAGCTCCCAGTAGGCCCGAGATGAGACACCACACCAAAGAGAGGAGAAACTGAGGGACTGATGGGAGGTGACGATGACTGGTTGGCAGGATTGGCTGGGGACTGGAGAAGAGATTGCAGGGACAAACAGATACTCAGGAAACATACAAAGTCATTAAAAGTGGTTTGGAGAGGTGGTGGGAGAGGGAGGCTGGGCAGGGCCATTACAGACGGAACCGAACTGACAGATTCAGGTAGAAGCACTGGGGCCAGGGTAACATCCTCTCCAAGATTACACCCACTCTACGTATTCGCAAATCTCCCTCAAAGGCCTTCCCCAGACAGCTGCACTCTGGTGACGGTGTTGTGGCCGGCATGCAGGAAGCTGCAGAGACAGTCGTCCGGGAATGATGCCGCTGGCACGAGGCTGAGGAACTCCTCCAAATTTTCCTTTGAGGAAGTAGTCCTTCTGCTCAAGGCATAACAGTTTGACTGCTTCCAAGTGGTCCATAGTGCAGAAAGAAACAAAACACACGATACCAAAAACACATACTCATGAAAAATGAAACAAAAATACTTCAACAAACATGCCGCTTATCTAAACTAGGTTGGGTCTACTGTAACAATGTGGCTTTGGAACACACAATGACAAGGATGAAGATCAAATGACCATCTTTAATAATCCGAACAGGGTAAATCCACCAACGAGCAAACAAGCGACAACCATAGTACATACAAAACCCAACAATGAAACTCAAACAAAACGACTTAAATAGTAGTGATAATGAGATGATAGGTTAGTGCACAGCTGAAACTAATGAGCGTCCATGACAACAAACTAAGGGAAAACGGTACTGACTGAAAACAAAAGTCCATGTGGTGCGAGAATGTGACTGATATCAGGAGCAACTATATTATTACATTAGCAATCACACACACACACACATAAAAATATTTTGTAGTTATCGCACACATGCATTGTATGTACTATCATACAGTACAAAAACAATATTTATATCTGGGAAACTAATTATTATTAAGCATGTTATAAAAATCTACTTTTGAGCAAATATATTTGCTTACAGAGTATTACACAGTGTAGCCTAAACATTGGTCTAAATAGTCTTAAACTTTTAACATTCATCATGTTACAGTGCATTGTTTTATATTAGATAGAGCATAAAAATGTCGTATAACATATAGATGCAATTAATTATATTTCAAAATGTTCCACTTGATTTATTAAACCTGGAATTATAGTTTGGGAAAAGTCCAACTATTAAAATTTTAACAAGTTTATGTCACAATAAAATTACTTACTCATCAGAAACGATCTCCTCCACTGGATCAAGATGCACGTCGCATCGCAATCTTCTTCTGAGGTAAATACAAGGCTTATTCTTCACATCAGGTCTTCTTGAAAAAACAAAAATTTTTCCTAGATGAAACTTAATGCTTTGTTTATCAAGGTCATGTGGCCATTCACATGTTTGAGTGGCTCATGTGGATGATTACCGTATGATTAGCCTGTGCTGCACTTGGGTGTGACCACATTACAGATAATAAGTTCAGACGGGAAAGACTGTACTTTTCTTTTTTTTTTATACGGATTAACAGAGAATATTTGTTTTTGATACGACTTATTTCACTTAAAAGTAGACACTTTATGTTTTCTATAGACATATATCTCATGTCTGTGTGTCAACTATCCGCTGAGTTTTGGTTCATTTTACGACATGTTTCAGAAAGGAGTTCACAGAGACCGAGACAGCAGAAAGCACACCGTTTCTTTTCTTTATTTTACAAAAGCACAATATTCTGTTGTTATTGTGAGTGTATACAAATAAAAGTAGACACTTTACAGATTTGAATGGAGTATTACTCTTTATCTATACGACCAAAAATTATGGAGCATTTTAAGTTCTTTTTGCCATTATCAAGTAAAAAATGCAACTGAACATGTCGGCATAGTCCCCGAACTCGGAGGGTTAAGACAGCTTTTTTTGCGAATGATTCTGTCTTTAATTTATTCTTACATTTGGTTTTGTGTATAAGGCAGAATCATGGGCTGTGTATTGTCACAATTCTACTTTTCATTTCCATGTACAGAATACAAAAAAACTCCAAACTCCGGTCCTGGAGGGCCCGTGTCCTGCAAAGTGTAGCTCCATCCAGCTCCAAAACACCTGCCTGGAAGTTTCTATTAATTCTGAAGACCATGATTAGCTGGTTCAAGTGTGTTAATCAGGGTTGGAGCTAAACTCTGCAGGGCAGTGGCCCTCCAGGAGCTGAATTTGACACCCCTGCACTGTCATTCTCCGTTATAGACTCGCTGGATGTGGTCTCTCTCATCGGCACTGTGAAAGTTTGTCTTCAGCACTCCAATCATCAAATTCTCATCTGAGAAATCTGGACCTCAGTAACAATGACCTGCAGGATTCAGGAGTGAAGCTGCTCTCTGATGGACTGAAGAGTTTTCATTGTCAACTGAACATACTGAGGTATTTATGATAAGTCACCCTTTTAAAAAGGACATGAAAAAGTAAGATTTTCTTAAGTGTTCTACAATGCAAAGCAGTTGTTTTTGCACTGATGACAGGCTAATTAATATGCAATGAATGGTCTAGGAAAGGGACAGGTGGTAGCAAGACTAACCTTCAGTGCAATAATCTGTATCAGTGCTGGTGGTATTTGCATCCACTGCATTGATCACAATTTTAATGTTGTTGTCATCTACAGCAGTGGTTCCCAACCCTGGTTCTGGAGCCCCCACAACACTGCATATTTTTGATGTCTCTCTTATCTGACACTAGTGATGGGAAGTTCGGCTCTTTTCAAAGATTCGGCTCTTTTGGCTCAGCTCCCTTAGAAGAGCCGGCTCTTACGGCTCCCAAATGGCTCTTTATTTAGTGTCACTCTGAGCCTTCTATTTTAGCCCAATTTAGCAATTGTGAATGGTTGGTGTGTTGGTGTTTTCATAAAAGCCTAATTTTTATGCTTTTTTTTTTTCGTTACAAAAAAATTTTCACCGATACTATTATTTGACATTTTAATATAACTTTAATAATAACACTTTAGTCTTTAGTGGAGTTGGAATTCAGAAATATCAGATGCCTCAGCTTGGGTGTGCTGAAGCGATTTCTCCTCTGTGTGGTTAATTGTCCTGTTTTTGAAAAGACTCTCTGAGTCTTCCTACCTTAACCAACACACTTGCTTTTAAATCAGGCTCCCCCACCTCTCTCTGTCACTCTGTGTACCTGGCCTTTACCACTACACTGGCTATCTTCGGAGCGTGTGTCCCCCTTCCTTCTTTCACATAATGGTATGATCCTAGTCTGTCCTCCCATGTGATTAGTTGCATGTGTTTTTTTGTAACGAAAAAAATGCATAAAAATAAGGCTTTTATGAAAACACTAAATAAAAAATTGCTTACCAACACACAAACCATTCACAATTGCTAAATTGGCCTAAAATAGAAGGCTCCGACTGAAGATTCGGCTCTCCCTGACGGGAGTCAGCTCTTCTCGTTCGCTACAAAGAATCGGCTCTTAGAGCTGGCTCGTTCGCGAATGACACATCACTATCTGACACACCCATGTGTGGTCTTAGAGCAGGGTTCCTCAAATCTTGCCCCAGAGGGCCAATGCCCTGCAGAGTTTAGCTTCGACCCTAATCAAAAACACATGAGCAAGCTCATCAAGGTCTCCAGGACCCCTTGGAAATCACAGGTAAGTGAGTTTGATCAGGGTTTGACTCTGCTGGGCAGTGGCCCTCCAGGACCAGATTTGAGGAACCCTGTCTTAGAGTCTCTAATAATGAGTTGAATCAGTGTGTGTTTAATTAGGAAGACATCTACAATGCTCAGTGCGGGTTACTGAATCCTTTGTTTTGTTCAGATTGGCAGGTTGTAGAGTCACTGGTCAGTGTTGTGAAAGCTTGTCTTCAGCTCTACAATCATCAAAATCCTGTCTGAGAGAGCTGGACCTCAGTAACAATGACCTTCAGGATTCTGGAGTGAAGCTCCTCTCTGCTGGACTGTCAGACTGTCAACTGAACATACTGAGGTCTGATTTTCAAATGCACTCATTTTTTATAAAATACGTGTATGAATAGGTGTTTTGTAGTAATGAGATTGTAGCTCAGATAAGATTTTGAGATTATCAGTGTCTGATAATTGTGTCCAATCGTCTGATATACAAACACAACTATTCTGTCTAATTTCATAACCAACAGCTTGCAAGGCAAGATACTGTATAAAGAACCCAAGTGCAGTTTATTACCAAAACTACAATACTTAATCAGACTTAACTAGGTGATGTTGCAAAACTAATGAACCAACTGCAGTAAAACCAAAACCCTTACACCGTAAGCTCTATAGTTTCAATATGGAACTGCTTAAAAATTGCAGAAAGTGTAAGCAAATTCATGTTATGCAAAGTCTGGAATAACCAGTGTAGCTACAGCATGACGTTAACTAACAATTTTTAATTGACTTCACTTAATGTCCAACAATTTGTTAAACCTAATTGTTAAATTCTAGTACTCTGTACTATTTGTGTACTATGCCAGGGGTGGCCAACTTCGGTCCTGGAGAACCACAGTCCTGCAGAGTTTTGCTCCAACCCTGATAAAAACTCACCTGCCTGTAGATTTCTGGTAGATTGGGGTTGGAGCAGAACTCTTCAGAACTGTGGCTCTCCAGGACCGAAGTTCGCCACACCTGTACTATGCCTTTTGTTACTCAGAAAACCTAGTTCAGATAAATTTATTTTTATGAGTGCAATTTTGTTAAGCCCCAAAAAAAAAAAAAAAAATGGTTTCTGGGGCGGGCTATTTTAATTGAATTTTCAATGATCTCCCGCACTTTTGCAGTTATCTGTCTCTTTGGTTCACTCATTCCTTTTCAAAACTCGAAATGTTGTTAACCCTCTGGGGGTCAACATTTATGCATAGTTAGTGAAAAATATATAAATAATAATAAAATATTAAAATAAAAAATGTTTTAAGTCACTGAAATAAGGCTATAAAACACACATAGAACATTTGTTTTCAAGACTGTTTAAACGGGTAAACCATACCTGGTATTTCCAAGGTGTTTGCTGCTTCTTTCCATAAACTGAAGAAGAAAAAAAAAACAGTCCCACCATCAGAAGTCAGTGATGGAGCTTATTTTACCATATTCGAGTAGCATATCAGTCAAATTTAACAGCTTCTGATGTTGGTACAGTGCTCTTATAGAAAAAAAAAGTTTGAAGAGACTCGTGAAAATTTGAGTCAGCAGGACTCAACTGGGGTGCAGGTATCTGGTCACTTAAAAAAATAATATGTGAGCATGTTGATATCAGGAGCAACTATATTATTAGATTTTTTAACAATCACTAATATTGCCTGCTCATTAAAAAAGCAAAACAAAACAAAAAACATGATTTTTATATTCATAGACGCACACATGCTTTGTATGTACTAAAACACGGTACAAAAATGTCATTTTATATCTGAGAAACTAAATTATAATTGTTAAGCATGTTATGAATATCTACTTTTGGGCAGATATTCGCTAATAGAGTATTTCACAGTAAACATTAGGGGTGTCGCGATATACCGGTATTGACGATAACCGTGATATTCAAATCATGAAATATCGACATTGTGTTAATTTAGGGTGTGATGATATACCGGCATTGGCGATAACCACAATATTTAAAATGATCAGGACACTTATGATAACAACACGCAAATAGCCTACTCCAGCGCCAGTACCTGGTTGACCTCCCAGGTGGCAGTATTGCACCTTAACGCTGACACCTGTTAAACAAGAAGACGCAGCGCGCGACCGCGCTACTCCGAGAAGAACCATGTTCAAACAGTAAGTTGCCATTATTTTACTAGTCATGGAATTGGAAACGTTGCATTAACCTGTTAACAGTGGTTTCCTGTGTTCATATATTTAAATAAAGGGGTGATTCTTTTAATAAGTACCGCGTTTTCTTTACTCGTCTAATTTTTTTATTTGTATTTGCAATCAAGTAATGGCCAATACATGTGCGTAGCACTTGATTTCTTTGTTCAAATCTATTACACGATTAAAACATTTAGAAAAACTGAGCGACCACATTGCTACATTAAATTCTGTAAAATGTTAAGTTGGTCGCAGTGCCATGCACTTATAGCCTCATCTGCGGCCGTTCTAGACACATTAAAACAGAATTAGAAGCACGTTAACTGCATGACTAACTATAGGTTAAAGAGATTCAAATACAGGTACGCAAGTTAACAGGTTAAAGTATCAGTTTTGGTGTTAATATTTATTCTTCATACTGTTGAACTTGACACTATTTTCTCTCTTGTTATTTCATAGGGAGCTTCAAAGAAGAGTCAGCTGTGACCTGAAGTAGTAAAAATGCATGTGCTCTGTTTATCAGTATCCTTATGTTCATTGGGTAAAAAGAAAAACTAAATAAAGTAAAAATTAATTTGGCTGGTTCCTCAAGGTTTCTATAGATATTGCGATATATCGATATTGTGAATTATTTTGGCCACAATAACCAGGGTGTGAAAAATCTAATATCATCAAGATGCATCATTTTACAGTGTAAACACTCATATTACTTTTCTATCGTATTGTTTTATATTATATAAAACAATATTATATACATTATGTCACAGTGCGTGCGGGGAGATGAAGCGAGGAGCAGGAGAAAATAAACAGACAGGCAGGCTCAAAACTGCACTCCATGCAGACATATAACACACACAATGAGAAATGACTGATCAGCACAGGATGACAGACACCAGGAGAATAAATAGGAACCAAACGAGGAGGCTAACGAGGGAGACACAGGTGGAGCAACTTAAACAATAACGAGGTAACAAGATGGGAGGGGCAAGACAATAGACAGGAGAGAGCACATGGCAACAGACAACACAAGCCATGTGCTCACCGAACACAGTCATCTGGTGGCCCTCCTGGGCACACCCGCTGAAGACTGTGACACATTATATACGTACAACATTTAAATGCAATGAATCATATTTCAAAATGTTTCACTCAATTTCACACATTTTAGTCTGGAATTATAGTTTGGGAAAAGTCTCCCTAACCTTGTTGGAGGATTATACAAGGCACGGTATAATGGAGAGTTCGCAAAGAAACTTTAATTGAAAAATGGAGCAGCCAGCTGTATTGAAACTGACAACAGCTACATCACAAAGTGCAAGTAAACAGTTTTATGATGCTTTGCCTGTAAATGACATTAGGCAATCACAACAGTGGTCATTTACTGACAAGCCTTAAAGGAGCTGCCCCATAAAACATATTATTTTAGACAGAGGGTCAGAATAAAGTGAAAAATTATTATTTTTGTGAACATATAACTTGTAAGTGAACCTCAAGGAAACATAATAATAATTAATGTTAAGACCCCTTTAAAGGGGTCATGAACTGCATTTTTTAAAATTATTATGTTCTCTGAGGTACACTTCAAATGTTAGAAAGATTTTTACATCAAAAACATAATAATTTATAAGTAATAGCCTATTTTCTATCTTATTTTTGACCCTCTCTGCAGAACAGTCTGTTTTTATAGGTTGGGTGCATTCAAGACTGAGATGTAACACCCAATATGCAACAGTTTTGCATATTATTAAAATAATAGATGGACGCTGCTTTTGACATACTCTGAATACAACATAGGTCAGTTGGATTAAAAATGTATACATACTCGGTATATATCAAATGATCTGAAACAGACAATGCAATAGTGGTAAAAACACGTTTACTTGCACTTATGTGTAGTGACAATACTGTTGGATCCAATTTAGTCCGGCTTAGCACTGCATCTTTTACTTTCAGTCTCTCTGAAAAGCCTGCATCAAACTGTCTTGTTTAAAAAAGAATCCGCAGTACATCAAACAAGCAAACAGTGCTTCACTGATGTGATCTGGAGCTCTTTCCTAATTTTACCCCGTGTCTACACAGGACGCAAGTGGCGCAATGCAACTAAAGACAACAGAACCCATTATAATCAGTGATTCTGTCTACACTGGATATGGCATGGATTGACATGACAAATCCCCGACAGTAAACTGATGTCCCGTTCTATTTCTGACATACTCCAAATTTTCACACTGCTTCTGACATGAAAGAGAAATCGATTCATGACACAATGCAGCAACACTTGCATCCAATGTAGATATGGTGTTAGGATCACAAGGAATGCATTTCAAAGACTGTTTTTTCACAAATTATACTACACAGCATCTTGTAATCCACTGAGGATCTCTATGGTTTTGTTGATGGAGTAGTCCTTATGCATCTCTCTAGTATTTCCTCTCCTCCTACTACATGAGCGAGTAAGTGGGAGAGGCTAAAAAGGCAATAATGTAGAAGTAGGCATTGATCTTTTTCTGCAGAGGTGGTCTTTTGTCGCGCTATGACATCATAATGTGACAAATTCCAAAACGAGTCATTCTGGTAGCTTGGTTTCAATTAAACCTTTTTTTGAACTAAAAACATCCTGTAAGTTTCAGAATTCAAAAAAAGTTATAGTATTTTATGTCAAAAGATTGTTGTACAAATGCACACACACACACACATTAGGGATTTACCTAAATTTCGCTCGCCGAAAATTATCTGGCGAAAATGGCATTTTCGGTCTTTAGCCGAAAATATGAGCTGTAAATCACTCTCCCTCTAGCCATCATCACTGTGCGGTGCGACTCAATATTCCGCTCTATGAATGTGCGTTCCGCTGAGTTGCTCACGGCCCATGCAAACACTTCATTTATGTACCGCACATGCTCACCGGAAAAGTCCGCTCGATAACGCACCTACAGGACATTTCTATGTAGTATACTTTTTTTTCTGTTTGCAATAGTGTTACTGTGCTGTAACATAGTACAGCTGTACTAGACAATGCTGGTAAAATTACGCTACCCTCTTGTGACGCTATGCTCTGTTCACAAGACTATACATTATTTGGATCATTTAAAAAAAAAATCAGTTAAATCTGATTTTGTTGCATAGAACTGAATAAAAATAATATATTGTTGTTTAATATTAATATATATTTTATTGTTTTACATTCAATAAAAGTGGTTGTTTTATTGGCTTGTATTTTTTAAATTCAGTATCATTAAAATTGAGTTAAATTAAAAAGTCTAACAAAATGATTTTATATTATTTAATAAAAACATTTATTATTAAAAAGCGGTTTCGGTTTTCGGGCCAAGTGCATGCAGAATTATGTATATGTGTATATATATATATATATATATAGAGACACACAGCATTGCAAGCAATAATTAAAATGACAATAGATAATATTACACCCGGGGATATAACAATAAGAAACTAAACAAAAAATCTGTTATGCATAAACTAACCCTTTACACTAGTGAAAGTGAAAGTGTAAAAGTGAAGTGTGGCCAAGTATGGTGACCCATACTCTTAATTTGTGCTCTGCATTTAACCCATCCAAGTGCACACACAGTAGTGAACGCACACCCGGAGCAGTGGGCAGCCATTTTTGCTACGGCACCCGGGAAGCAGTTGGGGGTTCAGTGCCTTGCTCAAGGGTCTCACCTCAGTCGTGGTATTTAGGGCGGAAGAGAGCGCTGTACATTCACTCCCCCCACTGACAATTCCTGCCGGACCTGAGACTCAAACCCGCAACCTTCTGGTTACAAGTCCAACTCTCTAACCATTAGGCCTGCCCACCACACTAGAACTTAAATCATAAGATAGTATATTATAAAAATTTGTTTTCATTTAAATTATGCAACTAGACATTGCCAAAATGTACTAAGGTGACTTAGAAGGAAACTGATTGCAGTAAAACTTTCTAGTTCATTCTTTTTGAGTTAATAAAGCAACTTAATACTACTTTGTAGAGATAACTTGCTTTGTTTTTACTATTTTCTGACTATTGTTCATTTGTTTATTTTATTTGCTTATTTTTGTCTTTCAGAAATAGTAATCTCTTCTGTAATGCTAAAAGTATTATTGTCGTAATTATTTTGTTTTGCATGCTGAATGTTTATGTGTGTGTGACACATCACACAAATTATTATTTAATTTATTTTGATTATTTAACAAATTAATAGTGTGACATATGTACAATTACACAGGTGTTAATATTAATATATCATAACTTTATCCACATCAGATGTGGAGTAGTTAATGATTTAGTTTGATGCTAGATCATTTTAAAAACCAGCCCATTTATATCAGACTACTTAATACTCATTCTTTGAAAGTACAGATAACTATGATTTTTTTGTAAAGTACTGAGTACTGGTAGAAAGAGAATTATTATACATTTATAAATAAACAATTCCAGGCGCCCAACCAAAGGGAACACTAATCAACCATAATAGTGATTTAAACAAGGTGTCAAACAAAACGTCTCGGGTTCCGCATGTAACCATGGCTCCCTGAGATGGAACGAGACGCTGTGCCCCCTATGCAGCCTGCATGACCGGTGTCTGAAGCACGTGTGAAACAACGCCAATCTATTGGCCCACCTGGCTCATGACGTCATTGGCGAGATGCCCGGAAGTATAAAAGGGCACCTGCTGAATACGTCATCCACTTAGCTGTTTGAAGGAGACTTAAACAGGCAGGCCGAAGGCATGGCAAGGGGGCGCAGCGTCTCGTTCCCTCTCGGGGAACCATGGTTACATTTGTAACCCGACACGTTCCCTTTCTAGGGAACTCAACGCTGGGAATGAACATTCATTGGGGAATGAAATCCAATCACGCTGTGCCGAGGCGCATGCCTGTTCACCTGGGGCCCGTTCTTTGTACGGCGCTAACTCAGTTAGCTGGATTTAATTGTTGACGATTTGGCATGATCTTGGATTGTTTGGTTCTTCCAAGCTCATCCCGGAATTGCTGTCATAGCAACAGGTCCGTAAGCTTAAACCTGCTCGGGAGCAGGCTTATTTCATGTAAACAGGATTAGATTGCATCTTTTTAAGTGGAACTGATATTTAAAATCTATCCCAGCCACTACTACTCTATTACAAAAGTACCCTACTTATCCGGGGACAATCATCTAAAATAATAATAATTAAAAAAATTATTTTATAATAATATAGGCTAATAATATTGTGTAGTCTATAATACTTTAGACACAGCCAGTTTTACTCACTGAAAGATTTATTCGTCATAAAATAATTACTTCATAATTGTATTGGAGTCTTACACACATGCTGTACAGATAATGTAGAATGGTGCATTAATTTGAGTGCTGACAGCTATTATGGGAGTGGCTTGATGGAGCGCAGGAGATGCAGATAACATGATATTGACCCTTAAGAATTAATGCTGTCATGTAACAAATCTGTCCAAATATAAAATTCAGTGAATTGCTAATTACTACATTGAAATAAAAATGTAAAGCCTGTACAAATATTAGAAATCGTGAATATAAATAATTGAGAATCATGTAAAAAATTACAATAAAATAAAAACAGTGCACATTTCATTTATCTATTATAACATTTATGTAGTTTTGTTCGCTTGGCTTTCCTTATAAAAGTCCAAAAAGTTGTCAATTTTTCCGTCAGATGTCTTTTTTAATTATATGTCATTACGTTGCCGCCAGCCAATCGCTGCATTGCTGATCGTGGTTTCGAGGCTGCATTGCTGATCGTGGTTTCGAGTATCGATACATAGCCCCTTTTAAACCAACCCATGAATGCGCAATTATCTCAGATAACTCAACCCAGCCATACTAATCATCAACAACAGATGCTAGCGCGATGATATAATTTTGGATGTGACATTTCATCTCGGATGTAATAAGCGACGAACGAAGAACGGGCCCCTGGTGGGAGAGCACCAAGGAAATGACAGACATAAACAAAGCCTTTCCTCAGAAAGGGGCCATGCCACTGACGCCACGGGCCGCTCACGCAACTTGGCAGAAACGGGGGAACCCGAATAGATCAAGGGGAACATCCCATCCAAGTTAAGAGCACAGCTATCCTCAGATAGCTATACTATGTGAGCAGAACTAGCCTGGATACACAAGACCACTGATGAGGCGAACTAGAAAGCCTCTAAAGGAACTCAAAAGATGCTACTTAAATCCCAAGTAAAGAGAGTAGCTGCTGAGCTAAAACACAGCTATCCTCAGATAGCTATGTCCCTAAGGTCTTATGTAGGCTTGTGGACCAGAATAACCAGGTAAACTCTCCTATGAGGCTGCCCAGACTACATAGAGTGGGCTATCTACTTACTACCCTAGCAGGGGAGATAGCACTGTCTAGGCGAGGGCTCAAGGAGACCACTACTTAAAGACCCTAGGAAGGGGAGCAGTCACTGAACTAGCACAGATATCCTCAGATAGCTATGTACATAGGCAGGGCTACCAGAAGGGCTTGACTAAAAACTACCCAGGCAGGGCTACCAGAAGGGCTCGACTAAAAACTACCCAGACCACAAAGAGTGGGCTGTCTACTTACAACCCAAAGAGGGGAGACAGCACTGTCTAGGTAAGGTTCAAAAGACCCCCCCTTAAAACCCTAGCAGGGGAGCGATCACTGAGTTAACCCATATCTATCCTCAGATAGCTAGGCTCTAGGAAAAAGGGACCACTCCATAGGAGGGCTCACCTTGAATAACCTGCTCAAAGAACTGACTCGACAGATCTTAGGTAGCAACACCCTGCTCAGAAATGTATCAACAAAGATACATTAGTTGAGTGGAGCCCAAAGCGAGAACCAGGGCCAAAGCCAACTCAGAGAAAGGGAACGAGGCTGACAGCGCGTAACCATACAGGATTTCAGAAAGTGCGCAGAATGCTTAACATGCACACTTACCACAATGTGGATTTAAAAAGTGCACAGAGCTTAGCGTGTGCACTTACCATAGCATGGATTTAGAAACACCATTGCTTAAGGGGTAACCAAGGCTGTATTAAGCTTGCCTAGGACCAATGGCTGGAATATAACCACCCTCAGATGGCTATACTAAGGAGGTCCCTAGCCTAGATAGCCTTCCTGCAAAGTTGCCCAGACCACAGAGAGTGGGCTATCTACTTACTACCCTAGCAGGGGAGATAGCACTGTCTAGGCAAGGGCTCAAGGAGACCACTACTTAAAGATCCTAGGAAGGGGAGCAGTCAATGAGCTAGCACACAGATATCCTCAGATAGCTATGTACCTAGGAAGGGCTACCAGAAGGGGGGCTCGACTAAAACTACCCAGACCACAAATACTTACAACCCAAAGAGGGGAGACAGCACTGTCTAGGTAAGACTCAAAAGACTGCTACTTAAAACCCTAAGCAGGGGAGCGATCACTGAGCTAGCACATAGCTATCCTCCTAGGAAAAGGGACGACTCCATAGGAGGGCTCACCTTAACCGCAATGGAACACAGCTAGCCACAGATAGCTGTATTCAGGTAAATCCAACCTGCCATACCAATGGCTGGATTATAACCACTCTCAGATGGCTATACTAAGGAGGTCCCAAATCCATGTCAGAGCCCAGATAGTTTTCCTACAGAGCTGCCCAGACCACATAGAGTGGGCTATCTACTTACTACCCTAGCAGGGGAGATAGCACTGTCTAGGCAAGGGCTCAAAGAGACCCCTACTTAAAGACCCTAAAAAAAAGGGGGAGCAGTCACTGAGCTAGCACACAGATAGCTATGTACCTAGGAAGGACTACCAAAAAAGGGGGACCACTTTTAGCACTGTCTAGGTAAGGGCTCAAGAGACCGCTACATAAAACTCTAAGCAGGGGAGTGATCACTGAGCTAGCACATAACTATCCTCAGATAGCGAGGCTCTAAGAAAAGGGGCTCACTCCATGAGAGGGTTCACTGCAATTGCAGTAGAGCACAGCTAGCGACCGATAGCTGTATTCAAATAAGCCCATTCTACCAAGAACAATGGCTGGAATACAATCACCCTCAGAAAGTTATATTAAGGAGGTCCCCAAACCGTGTCAGTCCCACAGTAGGCTAGCAAAGCACCGTGCTATTGACTAAGATCTCACAAGAGGGAGACCCAGACCATCAGTAAATGATTCGCTAAAGAGCGAACACAAACGTCATAGTCCGAGATCAAGACTGATGTAAGCAGTAGCCATAGCACTAGAGGGCTG
>NW_015541004.1:67137-77828 GCF_001515605.1 Sinocyclocheilus anshuiensis | reverse complement strand
AGATCAAGCCTGATGTAAGCAGTAGCCATAGCACTAGAGGGCTGGACACAGCTATCCTCGAATAGCAGTTCTCTCAGACAAGGCTGAAGATTTCCCAGGCAACAGAAATGGGCCATCTATTTAAAACCCCAAAGGGGAGACAGCACAGTCCAGGCAAGGGGCTCACAGAGACCACAATCTACAAAACCCCAAAAAGGGAAGCTGTCTCCGCGTTGGAACACAGCTATCCTCGAATAGCAGATTCTTAAACAAAGACTTCAGCACTTACTTGAGAACTTGTGCCAAGGGGAACCCAACCCAGTTATTAAAATCTAGACTATAATATAGCTGCCCTCAGACTCGCCATATTCCAGAGCAAAAAGATATTCCCCATAACCACTCTAGCTGCTAAAAACCCTGGGAGGGAAAACTCGCAAGCCCATAGAATATTCAAATATATTCATGCCCAGCAACGCTCTCCACACACAATAACTTGCATATTAGAGTGGCACAGCCGAGCTGAATATAGCTCTGCCCACGATCTCGCAGGATCAGTGCTGAAACGACTCCGTGCTCACACTTCATCGTCATAACAACCCAACAATATCTGTGGCATCTGACAACCCATATAGAGAGGGCGTGCAGATGCCGCAGATCAAAGCAATGACAGCGAGTTGAGATAAACTGTGCCACGGCAACGGCGAAACCGGGCCGCGTGACACAAACGCTCTGTTCCGTTTCCCTCGAGAATAGGAACAAACGCGAGCAGAGCCTAGACATCGTGACTCATCACAATGAGCGCGTAACTCAGAAAGCGTGTGCTCTTCACCGAGATAAATGCAAAAGCAGAAAAAGCCCTCGAGTGTTAGAATCCAAACATGGAGGCACACATTCCCTAAGGCACTGCTCGACTCGAGCGCTATCCGTGGGACCTCAACCCTGCGAATCCCGCGATCCGAGCATTCGCCACCGTGAGACACAAACACTTGTCACTCATCTCTCAAGAAGAGGTACAAACACGAATGGAGCTTCTCATTGGATAACACTCACAATGAGTGCGTTCAGAGCCCTTGAGCACTGAACGCACAAGCTCCCGACCAAAAACAGATGACCGATAGATCGTGCGTGTTCTCAAGTGCCAGAAACCTCTAGAACGGAGGCACACACTTCTCACACCGCTCACCTGCCTTGGTCTCTCACACGCACTTCAAACAGACGGCTCCTGAAGACAGCAAAGAGGATGACGTATTCAGCAGATGTCCTTTTATACTTCCGGGCATCCCGCCGATGACGTCATGAGCCAGGTGGGCCAATAGATTGGCGTTGTTTCACACGTGCTTCAGACACCGGTCATGCAGGCTGCATTCCCCAATGTGCCCCCTAGGGTGCGCAGCGTTGAGTTCCATAGAAGGGGAACTATTTTATGGAAACATCAATTTATGAAGTCTATTTCAAAATTAAATTGTGTTGACAACTTAACCCTCCGAGGTCGGTGAACGTGCCATTTACTTGCTTTTTTCCTGATAATGGCGGAAAAGAACTTAAAATGCTCCGTCATTTTAGGTCGTACAGATAAGGGTAATACATCATTAAAAACTGTAAAGAGTCTACTTTTGTATACACTCACAATAACATGTTAGTGTATACACTCACAAAACATTGTGCTTTTGTAAAGTAAAGAAAAAAACACGGTGCACTTTCTGCCGTCTTGGTCTCCATGAACTTCTCTCTGAAACACGTCAAAACAATTAACCAAAATTCAGCAAATACTTGACGCACAGACATGGGGAATATGTCTATAGAAAGCTTAAGGTGTCTACTTTTAAATGAAATAAGTCATATCAAAAACAAATATTCTCTGAAAAGTAATCCGTATGAAACCAACACGAAGTACAGTGTTTCCCGTCTGAGCTCATTATCTGTAATGTGGTCACACCCACGCGCAGTGCGTTTATACATACCTTAATCCACATGAGCCAAGCGACTCTGTAAATGCCCACATCACCACGATAAAAGAAGCAGCAAGCTTCATCAAGTTCATCTAGGCAACTTTTCATTTTTGGAAGAAGACACGCTGTGAGGAATAAGCTGTACAAATCAGACACGTAATTATTTAACAAATATTTCAACAGACCCCTCACCCAACAACCAGACTGGGTGCCGGGATGTCTGTGAATGACCCACCAGGCCACTGGTTACCATGGCAGCCAGGACACCTCAGCCAGACAAGATAGCTTTTATGGCCCAATGGAATTCAGAGTTTTACTCTCACTTTGAAATTCACTTCGAAACAGACACATAAGTCCCATAGAAAATGACTTCCCATTAATTCAAAGGCAAACTTTTCTATGAACATGCATATCCCCAGGACATTGTGTGTATTATTACTGTTTTTGTATATTTTCTTTTTTTTTTTGTATACTGTTTTATGCATGCCTTACGATAGAATTATTAGATAATGTAACCATATTGGTACCATGTTTGATATCAAAATAACCCTTGTTTAGTCCATTACACATTGGTGTACATCACCTCCTCATATCATGCATTGTATTCTTGTTATATTAATTCAGAGCGTGAAGGGACACAAAAACTGCCAGCACTCTCTAATATGCAAAACACCCTGCTAAAAGACAAATAATCATAAACTTTCCCTCCGAAAGCACAATTCCTTATTGGCTCAATCACATCCTGAGGGTGTGACATTCACACTTTAAAAGATTCCCGATCACAAGATCACAGGCTGATTTCTGAGAAACTGAAGATGGGGTTGCTGAGCTAGAAGTCTTCTAAGCACTCCTAAGTTTGTGCCAGGCTGCAGCCTTGTCTTTCCATTCATCAGAGACCTTCTGCATGAAACCTGGTTTGACAAAACCTTAGCAAAGATCAACTGGAGCCTCAAAGAATTTCATCAGGACTCTCTTGTCCAGTGCTCTTACCCTCTTGCCTATTGGACATTCAGTGTGACCACAATCTGGTGCTGGCAGGACATCAACAATCCATGTTGCAACTTTCCACCTGGGAGAGAAATCTCCTGACCACCACCGAGTCAGAATAACATCTTTGGAGTTTGTCACAACCCAGAAGAACATGATCGCAACTCCAACATCATCAAACTGTTGAACCATCAAGACTTTCATCCGAGACTGCATCCAGATGCTCATTCAATGGCAAAGGCAATGCAAGTATTGTCCATTTGACAAAACTAACCAGAGGTTTAAAATAAGCTGTGGGCCCCGTTGTTACCAAGGTGCTGATGATTCTGTGCAGATGGTTAAATTAATATTTTCATAGCTATAACGGTTTCATTCATTCACTTGTACTTCCCCTTTTCCCCCATCTATGTATTTATGCGTGAGTGTGTGTATATGTTTGTTAGACTAGTTATGTGTTAGTGTTTAGTCAATAAAACTTTGTGCACAAATTACATTTGTTTCTGATTCTGTCACTGCTTGCAGATCAATGTCACTTAAACAATTCCTGATCTTGCTACATGCTCTAATGCAGGGGTGGCCAACGTTGGTCCTGGAGAGCCACAGTCCTACAGAGTTCAGCTCCAACCCTAATCAAACACACCTGAACCTACTAATCAAGGTCTAATGGTTACTAGAAAGCTACAGGCACGCTCTCCAGGACCGATGTTGGCCACCCCTGCTCTAATGCATTAGTACTGTAAGAAAGTTATTTTCTGTGACCACGAAAATAACATTTCTTAGAGTTAATATGATTTAACACTGAATGTTCACTGGACAAACAGATTAGTCGATTGTGATATTAATTCTGCTACAAATACATCTGAAAGCTGAGATAAAAAAATATATAATTATAATTATTTGTAATTATTTATAGACATTTCCCTTTTGAGCTAATTTGCTACAAAGGCTTGTATATACCTCAGAAGAAAAATGTAATATGACTTACAGCTTGATCCAGCAGAGAATATCATTTGACAAGTAAATAATTTTTATTTGCATTAAATAACATGTTATTGTGACATAAAATTGTCCATTTTACTAGTTGTATATTGTCTCCAGTCTAGAGAGCATAATTGCTTATAATGGGTTCTATTTGCTTCTGATGTGACATGAAGGTTGCATCCAGTGCAGACAGGTGTTAGGTGTTAAGTGACTGAACACCAGTGTGCGGGGCCTATGGTGCAAATATATTTGCCAGTGTGATATTACATGTAACATTTGTAAAAGTGTAAGTGTATTTTTCCTGCACAACAATAATTAAATATCTGATGACTCAATAAGTGCAATTTAACTTAATTCTTCAAGGTGGCACTGTTTCAATCATAATTACCGCAGGCATAAAACAATATAATATCGTCAGCAAAACTTGAATTGGCTTGAAAGGCTTTACTGCAGAGCAATTACTGTATGAAATTAAATATAATTGTCACTGTCATTTGATGGTGGATGTGGTGAATAAGCTGCCAGCGGTCAAAATATTGGTTTTGAAGACATTGAAAACGATAGTTTTGAGAATATGGTTGAGATCGCGAATATGAGCTAGAAGCTGTATGTACTGGGGAACTGTGTTCTGATGATGACAGTGATGGTAAAATCATTTGCTCAAATTGAACCCTTCCAAGTTTCAAATGGTAATGAAATCTGCTTTATTTTATTCTTTTGTAACTGTTATTAAAATAGCAGGAAAGTTTTACGCTATTGCAGCAGTTAAGAGTTCCATCTGTGTTAGATATATAGGTCCAGATTGCTGAACACCCGAATATGTAATAATGATTGGTGAAACATTCATGCATTTAAGGGTTAAGGCAATCATGTGATATGAATTGAGTGTGCCTGTGTCACACTGTGATGTATACATAAAGGATAATGAGCAATTAGCCAGTCAAAAAATCTTGACAGGTGATGAGCAGCCTGACATGGCTACTCACCAGATAAATAAATACATGGACATAAAATGGAAAATAGAAAAGGATTCAGAATAATTTACATAAAAATAAATGAAATAATGGAATTCCATAAATATTTGTATTTCAGAAAAAAACAACTGTTATGAATGTTAAATGTCAGAAGTCATTTTATATTAATTAAATACGGATTCATTATTCTGTTTAGATTGGTGACCTGTAATCTCACTGGTCAATGCTGTGAAAGTCTGTCGTCAGCTCTACAATCGTCAAGCTCCTGTTTGACAGAGCTGGACTTGAGTAACAATGACCTGCAGGATTCAGGAGTGAAGCTACTCTATGCTGGACTGAAGAGTTCACACTGTCAACTGAACATATTAAGGTATCTATAAACACAGAAAAAGATATACTACACTAATCTTAGCTATCTGATATGATTCATATATTTCCAGACTCTTACTCAAGATGTTACATAAAAAATAATTCAAAAAGGGTCATTAATACTAGTCAAATAATAATACTTAAAACACTACTGTATTGATTAGCCTCACTGTACTGTAAATTTTACTCAAAATACTAGTGTCTGTATCATTTAGGAACTACATTAGATTTATAAATGTAAGTGACTGAGTTGGATGTTACTATGGCAGAGTTCTGTTACCTAAGAGTTACGCAGGTGTGGAAGTAACAAATTTAGTGCTGCTGAGCAACAATTAAAATTTTTAATCGCGTGATTTTCTGCGATTAATCACATTGTTATGCACAAAATTCAATAAATGAATTCAAAAGTAGTGTATTGTGCACTTTTTTTCATTTAAAAGTACTGCTATATTAACAAAAGTGGAATAACATTTGGTTTGCAAACACTTTAAACAAATAAGGTGCTTTTTTACAGCAGTATTCTTTTTACTAGGGATGCACCGATACCGATACTGGTATCGGTATCGGGCCCGATACTGGTCTCCTGTACTCGTACTCGTTAAAATGCCCTGATACCAAACGCCGATACCACACAGCATGTGATAAGCGCCATATTCAAACAAAGAAACACCGACAACAGAACAACAGACAGCAGAAAGGAGTTAAGGATGTCTACTACACTATAATATGTATGCAATGAACACAAATGACGTCGCTGTCGACCGGCTTACGTCACTTCTTAGTACACACTGTCGGTGCGAATGCAACCCTTTAAATGGTGCTGGGAAATAGTTCGCGCAGAATCGTCCCAGTACTTTAGTACTGTACATTTAGTTCTGGAACTAAAGCGGTGCGAAAGGCCCTATAGAGAGCAAAAAAATGAACAGTGAAAGTAACAAAAACTTGTAAAATACATTTTAATGGGCATAATTAAGTGTGAAAATAACCGAAGGATATACAGTGAAACCAAAAATTATTCAGAGACCAGATATAATATTTGATATTGTTTTACTAGTGGGTGCAGCACACTATAGTTCATTTATGTAAGTGAGGATAGCAAAATAAAGTAAACTGTGACAAATCATACCCAAAAATTCTTCATACAGTGGACTACCAATAAAATTGATACAAATTTGGGTCCAAAAATTATTCAGACCGTCTGGGAAAAAAATTGAAGTTCAGGTTTGCATGAACCTGGTTGACAGCATGCCCAGGAGACTACAGGCTGTCATTAAGGCTAAAGGTTGCCTGACAAAGTATTCATAGTTGTGTAAATACTGTCATACTAACAGCTGTCTGAATAATTTTTGGTTGATTGTAATCTATTACATACCTTTCTATCAAAGTTATCTAACATTATCAAGACAAATTTGTTCTGACAGTTTAACTCTGAGTTCTTGTCATATTTTATTACCATTTTCTAAACTATATAGCGAATAAACTGTGATAATGTGAGAAATGTTGAAGGTGTCTGAATAAATTTTGGTTTGACTGTATCTATTTGATAAATGAAGTTAACCAACTAACATTATACATACCCTTTTGGTTTCTGTACCCAATATTTAAAAAATGTACAAATGCAATCAAAATATCGGTATCGGTACTCGGTATCGGCAAGTACCAAAAATAAAAGTATCGGTATCGGGCGAGTACTGGAAAAAGTGGTATCGGTGCATCCCTAATCTTAACCAATAAAGGTTCAATGGCAAGAGTGTACAATATTCCAGAAAGAGCACAACCTTGTCTAATACCTCTATAAATTTTAAAAGGAGCACTCAGACCTACATTAATTTTCAGTACACTCTCAACATCCTGGTACAAAACCTTAATCATGGCAATAAAACCAGACCTGAAACCGAACTCCTCTAACGTATGCCAGAGATAGCTGTGCTCAACCCGGTCAAATGCCTTTTCCTGATTTAAAGAAGTGACCCTCTTGTGCACAACCAAAACACTTAATCGACGCAAAAATAATTTTATCAAAATCCTCAATCCTAAACTTCATGGCTAAATTTAGCTCTTTGTTTTGATTATTTAAGATCATAAAGAAACAGAGAGAGAGAGAGAAAGCAGAGTCCCTAAGAAGAGGACCCCATTGAAGAGAGATCGCCAGCCAAGAAAAGAGACAGAACAATAGTTACAATCTTCTTTTATCCATTCCTTGACCGTGTGACTAAAACCCAAATGTGAGACATTCAAACTGACCAATCAGCAAATTACAGCTTTCCCCACCATATAAAAGGTGTGACAATTAGCAGACCCCCGATGTAAACATCTTGGTCTACAATCTTTGATCACTATCAGCACCACTGTAACTTTAGGAATTCCAAATGGCCTTTTTGTTACAGAGGATAGGTTTGGGGCTGGAAAGCAAAAGTCTTTGATCATTTTCAACTCTACAGTAACGAGCCGCTTCAGACCCAGATTTCAGTAATGAGTCTGTTCCGGCCCCAGAGTCTGAATCTTCATCAGAGTCTGCTCATACCAGTGAATTAACTCTAAATTTACCTACAGTCCTTAGGTCCATATGAGAATTCCCCCCAGACCTTCAATCCACTCTAGAGCACAGCTCAGATTCAGCTACAGCTCCTGACCAGAGTCCATTGATGGCTCCAGCCCCTGACCAGAGTCCAGTGATGGCTCCAACCCTTAACTCTAGTTCTGTGCCCGATCTCGTCCCAGAGCTCAGCCCAGTGCCCACTCTCACTCCAGAGCTCAGCCCAGCCTGATAGCTCCATGTCTGGTGAATTCAGAGACCCTGTTACCCCTGATTGCTCTCCCTGTTACAGCGGTGGCCATAATGTGTGTTTGGGCTACACACTGCTCTCCAGTCCATGAGTCTGCTCCAGAGTCTGTCTCAGTCCATGAGTTTACTCCAGAGTCCTACAAAGCCCCAGAACTCAGTCCTGTGTTGATGCCAGCCTTTGAGTTCCCTGCATGAGCTATCTCAACCTCAGAATTCATCCTTGAGCCTCCCGCCTGTCCGGTTTTGACCGTAGTGGTCACCAGTGAACTCTCTGCTTGCCTTGTCTTTGTCAAGGAGGCCATCCCTGAACCCTCAGCCTACCCTGTCACAGCCAAGGGTGCCGTCTCTGAACTGTCAGCCTGTCCAGTCAGGACCAGGGAAGTGATCTCTGAGCTCACAGCCTATCCTGTTGCGGCCAAGGAGGCCATCCCTGAATTTCCTGTCTGCGACCAAGGAGGTCGTTCCTGAGTTTCCTGTCAGTAGGGATGTGACTATGGAAGTCGTTCCCAAAGTTCCTGTCTGTCTGTCTGTAACAAAGAAGTCAGTCCCGAGTTACTAATTTGCCATGGAGGTGGTTGTAACAAAGTCAGAGATCAGGAAGAAAGAGGACGGGGTCGGCCTGGTGGTTTTTATTCATTTTTTAGTAAACAAACAGAACGTCGCGCTACCAGCGCTCAATATAACACTGTTCATAAGCAATAATCTTGGGGCTCTCCAGTAGGGCTGAACGATTTTGGAAAATAATCTAATTGCGATTTGTTTTACCAATATTGCGATTGTGATTTAATATGCAAATATTTTTTAAAGCTCGTTATGTTCTGTATTACTCAACAAAGACAAGCTATAAATCATTGTATAGTATGACCAACACAATATTAGATAGATTAAACATAAATGTTCTTTTCTGTAGGCCAGGCCTATATGTTACGATGAAATTAGGTGATGCATGAATTGATATGAATGACATTTTTATTTTACAACAACAATCACAGTATATTGACTGATTTGTTGAACTTCCAACCTTGTAAGCATGTAATAATTATGACAACATAATGCTCTGACAAATAAGCCTGGTGTAATCATTAATATGAAAGTCAGTAACAAATCACACAAACTGAAGTAGATTGCAGAAATATAAAAACAAATCTGTTGCTTTACCACACTACTTTAAGTAATTCAAAGTCACTGTAATAAACATATGTAAACATGTGGACTGCACTACTGCTGATCACAGAACCGTGCTTCACTGAAAGATACGCATGACAATCGCAGCTTCTGTCGAATCGCGATTTCGATTTATTGTGCAGCCCTAGTCCAAATATACCCTTAGAATTATATAATGTGCAATAAACAAAAATCCAATTTCATACAAGAGAAAAGTATGAAAGCTCACAGGCTACTACTTCATTGATTGTAGGCAGCTTAATAATCTGCACAAAAGAGTTTTTTTCTTCAGTCCAAGTAATGACAAGTTTGTAGTGTTCACTTTCCAGTACTGCTTTCTTCTGCTGCCCTGCTCTGAGTCTGTGTCTACCCTGCTAATTGTCAGATCAACTTCACTTGGTGCATTCTAAAAGTGAAAGTGAAGTGACGCGTTTATGTTCTGTATTATTTAACAAAGACAAGCTATAAATCATTGTATAGTATGACCAACACAATATTAGATAGATTAAACATAAATGTTCTTTTCTGTAGGCCAGGCCTATATGTTACGATGAAATTAGGTGATGCATGAATTGATATGAATGACATTTTTATTTAACAACTACAATCACAGTACATTAACTGATTTGTTGAACTTCCAACCTCGTAAGCATGTAATAATTATGTTTAAATAAGCCTGGTGTAAACAATATGAAAGTCAGTAACAAATCACACAAACTAAAGTAGATTGCAGAAATATAAAAACAAATCTGTTGCTTTACCACACTACTTTAGGTAATTCAAAGTCACTGTAATAAACATATGTAAACATGGGGACTGCACTTTTTAAACACTGTCTGTTAACTTTAGACCAGTGGTTCTCAAATTTTTTGGTCGCGCCCCCCTTTAAACCTATAAAAAAATATGCCCACCCCCTTTCCCGAATAGCCATCCCACCTCAGACTACCAAATAATTTCACTTAACATTATGAAAAATTAATGTTTTTTTAAATAAAGTAGTAGAACCCAACCCATTATAATCAGTGACGCTGTCTACACTGGGTGCGGCGTGGTACGACACGACAAAACCCGACATTAAACTGATGCCTTGTTCTATTTATGACGTACTGACACAAAGTTAAAATGATTTGCAACGGTCACTTTGTCGTGTCCAGTGTACAGTAGAGCTGTTGCGGCGCGGCGCGACAACTGTAGCGTCCGGTACATAGACTGTATAGACACGGTGAGTGAAGCCGAGAGCAAGATATGCCTCGTCATCTATGGCTTTTCTCTTCCCTTTCACAAACCGATCCATCTCCCATTCTAAGTTACGTCCTTTGACTGTTTACTGTTTTATTTATTTTATTTATCTGCTGATGGAGTACGTTTGAAGTACGTTCATTATATACGTTTTCAAATATTTCCGCGTGTAACGTTAGCGTGCCAGGGTTGCCAGGTTTTCACAACAAAACCCGCCCAATTGCTACTCAAAACTAGCCCAATCACGTTTCGAGGGGGGTTCCA
>NW_015541004.1:63592-66786 GCF_001515605.1 Sinocyclocheilus anshuiensis | reverse complement strand
GCTGAACCGAGTAACAGTCCTTGGAGTTCTCCATGTCTGCTGGTGCCGAAGAGTGATGGTACAGCTAGGTTTTGTACGGATTACCGTAAGGTAAATGCAGTTACTATACCAGACTGTTTTCCATTACCCCGCATGGAAGACTGCGTCGACAACCTTGGGTCAGCCTGTTACGTCAGCAAACTCGACTTGCTTAAGGGGTATTGGCAAGTGCCGTTGACACCTCGCGCGTCTGAAATCTCAGCGTTTGTTACCCCAGACAACTTTTTACAATACTCCGTTATGGCGTTCGGGATGCGCAACGCTCCTGCAACGTTTCAACGTCTCATTAATATTGTGCTTGCGGACGTTCCAAATTGCAGTGCTTATCTGGATGACTTGGTAGTGTATTCTAATACTTGGGGAGGTCATGTTATTTCGCTACAAAGTGTGTTTGAACGGTTAGCTAAAGCTTCGTTAACTCTTAATTTAGCCAAATGTGAATTTGGGCAGGCTACTATTACTTATCTTGGTAAAAGAGTCGGCCAAGGGCAAGTGCGTCCGGTGGAGGCTAAAGTAACAGCCGTTGCCAATTTTCCGGTCCCTAAAACGAGACGTGAGCTCCGTCGTTTTTTGGGTATGGTTGGCTATTATCGCGGTTTCTGTAAGAACTTCTCCACGGTGGCAAATCCTCTAACATCTCTACTTAGTATTTCTAGACCATTTTCGTGGAACGATGAGTGTCAGCATGCTTTTGACTCAGTGAAGACACTGATGTGTAATGCCCCAGTGTTGGCTGCGCCCATTTTTGACACACTGTTCAAATTGGAGGTGGATGCCAGTGCCGTCGGTGCAGGGGCTGTACTTTTGCAAGAAGATCAGGATGGTATCGATCACCCGGTCTGTTATTTTTCGCGGAAGTTTAACAAGGCACAGTTAAATTACTCGACCATTGAAAAGGAAACTCTAGCATTGCTAATGGCCCTTCAGTACTTTGAGGTATATCTGGGGTCTAGCAGTTTGCCAATCATCGTGTTTACGGATCATAATCCTCTTGTTTTCTTGTCGCGGATGCGTAATCAAAACCAACGCTTAATGCGATGGTCTTTGATTATTCAGGATTATCATCTAGAGATCAAACACAAAAAAGGTGTGGACAATGTATTGGCTGATGCTTTGTCTAGAGCTTAAAGTAGGGATGGAACAGCAGTTTTTTTCCCCCCTTAACAAATATATATTTCATATATAGTTTGTTTTTAAGGGTGGGGGTGTTACGTTCCCTGGGAGTTGTTGTTTTTGCTTTTATTGTTTCTTGTTTCTTGTTGTTTTCTTTTTCCCCAACTCCTAGGTTTCCGCTGAGTGGATGACTCGCCGTTATTAGGGTTAAAAGCTTCCGGTGCGCTTGGCCTGGGAGGCGAGGGCAGCGCAGTGAGCGCTGTTGGGGTGTGTAGCGAGACTTTTTGGCTGTGCTCTGAGCGGAGAGCCTGTGTGAGCTCCCGGGCATCAGCGTGTGTGTTTTCGATTTGTTTGAGTTGTGCCTCACTCCTGTGTATCTTCTCGTTCTCAAGTTGCTCAGTATGACTTTCATGTCTTACAACTATGTGCCGAATTGATGGTGAGCTTATTGAGTTTTCTCGTTCTCTAGGTGGGAGATGAGGGTAGGTAAGCTTAGTTATAGGTTACATCTCTTGCACGTAGTGAAACCATGTTAGATACACTAGTCAGTGAGTGAGCGTCTCTTGTGTATTCCTTTTTGTTTTAGTTAGTGTAGGGTATTTAGGGCGTCGCTTACGCCGAAGCTTTCGTGTTTTTGTTTCACATTTTTATTTGGTTAGGATAGGTTAGTGGGTTTGGGCGTTTAGTGTAGCCTTGTTTGGTTTTGTTTCTTTGTTGATTTAGGCGCCACTCTATCATGTCTCTCCCTTTTTGTTGGTTTGTTTGTATTATACTTTTATTTTCGGCACTGTAAATATGCACACGCGCTGCTGGTGCGTTTCTGGACAGCTACGTGAATAAGTTGCTGCCTTCTGCCATTTGTAGAATAAATTACTGCCTTTTGCCATATGCTGTCGTCCTGGCTGTTTTTCTGCTCTCCTCTCCATTCATCGAATTCATTTGTTTTAAATGTTGCGGACCAATTCCCTAGATCTCGAAAGGACCGTAACAGATGCAAATCAAAAGTTTGATAGTAATAGCTTTATGAAAGGCAGTTACTGTGAATGAAACATTTATATAGATGAAACACTTATTTTGTGTAGTGAAAAGGATATTTTGTGATTGTGTATTGTACTAACACAATTGAAAATATGCTGAAATGTTTGAAAAAAGTGCACTTTTGATGATCTGTTGTGATATAAGTACTAAGAGTTTTGAAAATTTACCAATTGCTTGTGAAAATTGCGCCAAAGCAATAAAAAAAACTGTAATACTTACTTTATTATATAAATACTCTTTGTAACTATGTTTAGTTGTAACAGACAATTTCGCTGTGGACTAAAGTTAATTAAACTTACAATTTTAAGTCAAGCACAGACATTTTTTTTAGTTTAAACATTACATTATTACTTTTATAACTATTTTAAGTTGTGATAACTGAGATACTGTCCACTTTGAAATTCAGTATTGCGTAATGCCGTTGATGCTATGGAATGCTTCTTTGTGAACAGACTGTCTGAAGCACATGTGAACAATCTTGAAATTTCAGCATTTCACACGTTCTTTATATGTCCTTTTTAACTCCTGCACATGGCATGGAAAAAAAATATGTCTATAAATTAATTATTGATTATAGTTAAATAATTGTCAACTTCAGTGATTTTAAAACACGTTCCTTTACTAGGTTTCTTTATACATTTTATTCATGATTCGATAAAAACTTTAATTTTTTATGCAGAAGCATTTGAATTCAAGAGTAAATCCACTCAATTTTAATTTTGTTTACTATAACCCTGTAAAAGTTGGTGTGAGAGAAAACAATAAGGTATACAAATAGACTGGTTTGTTGGTCACCAGCATGGGATGCTGGTTGCTGGTCCCCAGCACGGTAAGCAGGTGTGCTGGTGGACCAGCATCATTTTTCAAATGAATTGTAATAAATTATATAATAAAACACATTTCTGTCAGGACCACTATCGTCCAAGATGACTGACAATTAGCATACAATTTGGATTGGCGGTATGGTTCTGTTCTGGGCAAGAACTCCCTGCGCATCCATGCAG
>NW_015541004.1:57651-58635 GCF_001515605.1 Sinocyclocheilus anshuiensis | reverse complement strand
CGTCCGGTATAGACACAGTGAGTGAAGCCGAGAGCAAGATATGCCTCGTCATATTTTCTGCATTTAGCTTTTAAATTACCAGCAACTGCCTGGGTCTGTGCGACTTCATCTATGGCTTTTCTCTTCCCTTTCACAAACCGATCCATCTCCCATTCTAAGTTACGTCCTTTGACTGTTTACTGTTTTATTTATTTTATTTATCTGCTGATGGAGTACGTTTGAAGTACGTTCATTATATACGTTTTCAGCGTGTAACGCGTGTAACGTTAGCGTGCCAGGGTTGCCAGGTTTTCACAACAAAACCCGCCCAATTGCTAAGCCCAATCAGGCCTGGGAGGCGAGGGCAGCGCAGTGAGCGCTGTTGGGGTGTGTAGCGAGACTTTTTGGCTGTGCTCTGAGCGGAGAGCCTGTGTGAGCTCCATCACATCAGCGTGTGTGTTTTCGATTTGTTTGAGTTGTGCCTCACGCCTGTGTATTTTCTCGTTCTCAAGTTGCTCAGTATGACTTTCATGTCTTACAACTATGTGCCGAATTGATGGTGAGCTTATTGAGTTTTCTCGTTCTCTAGGTGGGAGATGAGGGTAGGTAAGCTTAGTTGTAGGTTACATCTCTTGCACGTAGTGAAACCGTGTTAGATACACTAGTCAGTGGGTGAGCGCCTCTTGTGTATTTCTTTCTGTTTTAGTTAGTGTAGGGTATTTAGGGCGTCGCCTACGCCGAAGCTTTCGTGTTTTTGTTTCACATTTTTATTTGGTTAGGATAGGTTAGTGGGTTTGGGCATTTAGTGTAGCCTTGTTTGGTTTTGTTTCTTTGTTTTGTTTTAGGCGCCACTCTATCACATCTCTCCCTTTTTGTTGGTTTGTTTGTATTCCACTTTTTATTTTCGGCACTGTAAATATGCACACGCGCTGCTGGTGCCTTTCTGGACCGTTGCGTGAATAAGTTGCTGCCTTCTGCCATTTGTAGAATAAATTACTGCCTTTT
>NW_015541004.1:55485-57236 GCF_001515605.1 Sinocyclocheilus anshuiensis | reverse complement strand
AATACACAAGAGGCGCTCACCCACTGACTAGTGTATCTAACACGGTTTCACTACGTGCAAGAGATGTAACCTATAACTAAGCTTACCTACCCTCATCTCCCACCTAGAGAACGAGAAAACTCAATAAGCTCACCATCAATTCGGCACATAGTTGTAAGACATGAAAGTCATACTGAGCAACTTGAGAACGAGAAAATACCCAGGCATGAAGCACAACTCAAACAAATCGAAAACACACACGCTGATGCCCGGGAGTTCACCCAGGCTCTCTGCTCAGAGCACAGCCAGAAGGTCTCGTTACACACCCCAACAGCGCTCACTGCGCTGCCCTCGCCCCCCAGGCAGAGCGCACCGGAAGCTTTTAAATCCACGGGCCATCAGCTGATTCGTCGCAGTATGGAACACCCTAATAATGATTGGCGGCGAGTCATCCACTCAGCGGAAACATAGGAGTTGGGGGGAAAAGAAAAGCAAAAACAACAACTCCCAGGGAACGTAACAGGAGGGGTTCCCCAAATCGCAGACTTGGCAACACTGTAGCGTGCCAACTTGATGCTTCCTCTGAAGACTGCTTAGATGTGTTCGACTTGAAGCAGCACTGCTTAGACCGATAGGTGTGTGTCATCAAAGTACTGCGAGAGCTATTAGAGAGCGCGGATGTCTCCTTATGCTTTCTCTCGCCGTACATACACCAAAGTTGAACACACCTCTTTACTCTCGCGTGTCACGTGACCGAGTGTAATCGCAGCCTCTGCGATTGAAAAATGTAATTAATCGTTCAGCCCTACTCTCCAGAGCAGTCTGCAGTCTGTCCCTCTCTGTCAGCTTCTCATTTCCCAGCCTCCTTATGTGGTCTCTCCATGCCAATTACTGAAACAAGACACAGGAATGTCTTGCAGAATGAATGAAGTGAAAGTTAAAACTCTCTCTACAATCCCTTTGGGTCATAAAGAAGTCTTATCTTGCTGATGTGTCTTTGTTGCCATGGTAACCAGAGGTTTGGTTCTGCCTGGGTGTTAGTTACAGTTCAGGGGTAGTTCAGATACTCTGGCACTTAGTTTGCTTGTTGGATGAAGGGCATTGGGGGTTATTTATTAAATATAACAAATAATTATGTGCGGGGAAATAACTATGTGGAGGAGGTAGTTAGTTAGTTATTTGTTTCCCATGAACACAAACAATTAAGTTCACTAATCTTTATTGCATTATATTAAAGGGGTCATATGATGCGATTTCAAGTTTTCCTTTCTCTTTGGAGTGTTACAAGCTCTTGGTGCATAAAGAAATTCTGTAAAGTTGCAAAGACTAAAGTCTCAAATCCAAAGAGATATTCTTTATAAAAGTTAAGAGTCAGCCACACCTACCTAAAACGGCTCGTTCTAACACGCCCCCACATATCTAGGTCACTATGTGGAAATATTAGCATAATGCCGCCCAAATGTGCACGCAACGAAAGAAGGCGTGGTTTCAGGAACAGCAGTAGTGTTGATGCAGCCATGTCAGGGAGACGCTGTGTTTCAGTGCGAAAGCAAAAGCACTTTATTTGGCCTTCCGGAAGTAGATGCAATTAGGAATCATTGGTTAAGATTTATTTACAACAGAACAGCACAACCCAGATGTTCGAATTTGTGCAACGCATTTTATGGAAAATAGTTTTTTGAACCTAGAAGAGTACAAAGCTGGCTGTGCACAAAGGATATTTCTTAAAAAAAAATAAGGGTCAATTCCGACTTTGCTATGACAATCTGGCG
>NW_015541004.1:43361-55264 GCF_001515605.1 Sinocyclocheilus anshuiensis | reverse complement strand
TAATGTGTTTTTTGAACATTAAAGCATGTCAACATATTCTGTTACACCAAATACACAAAATAATGATCTTTAAAATAGCATCATATGACCCCTTTAAGTAACAGTTCCATCACACAAATAAAAACTAAATTATAATGAGTAATATCAACAGAGCAGAAAAATTAAGATGATTGTGTTTTACCAAGTTAACAGTGCATCATCTTTTACAGCATACCTGGTGCCTCGAGGTAAAAGGAGAAGGGCATCCAACATTCTCACACTCAGCATTAGCGACCAAAACTCACCACATTTTTTGATGCCTTGTGTAAAGATCACTACATAATCTGAAGCCCCGTGTGAGGCTCTAGATAAACTAGATGTTTATCTTCACTTCTTTTGAAAATAAAATCAATAATTTCTTTAATATATTTCCACAGTCCCTTTTAATGAGACTAAATGAAACTGCAGAAGATAAAATACAGACTACACAGGTCACTGTGTGATAGTGACATTTGATTGCCAAACTAATGTCATGTGGACTGTTCCTGTGTGTTTGTAGATTGTCTGGCTGTATGGTGACAGAGGAAGGCAGTCGTTATATATCTTCAGCTCTGAGTTTAAACCCTTCACATCTGATAGAGCTGGATCTGAGCTACAATCACCCAGGAGAATCAGGAGTCAAGCTGCTTTCTGATACACTAAACAATCCAAACTGCTTACTGGACAAACTCAAGTATGTCACACTGCTGTGCGTGTAATCGTTTCTATGGCCAATATTTGTTCTTATCCATATTTTTTTATCTTTGTGTCTGGATTGTGCCATATATTTTATTATTAATCTTCCCCCATTATAACTAGTATGGATCATGGAGGAGAATTCAGGATTACCGCAGGACTACGCAAATGTACGTTCACACACACTCATATACGCCCACGCGCACACACACACACACACATTGATTGTATATTTGTGATTGCTGTTGTTATAAATGTCTCTCTTCTTGTGTTCAGATGCCTGTGATCTTACACTTGATCCAAACACAGCAAATACTCATCTCATTCTCTCTGAGGAGAACAGAAAGGTGACACGAGTGGTAGTGAATCAGTCATATGCTGATAATCCAGACAGATTTGATGTGCGTCCTCAGGTTCTGTGTAGAGAGAGTCTGTCTGGGCGCTGTTACTGGGAGGCTGAATGGAGTGGATATGCTGGAATATCAATGACATATAAGGGAATCAGCAGGAAAGGTTGGAGTCGTGACTGTGAGTTTGGATATGATACAAATTCCTGGAGTCTGATCTGCTCTGATGACACATTCATTGCTTTTCATAGTTATAAGCTAAACGTCATACGTGTCCCTTCAGAGTCCTCTAATAGAATAGGAGTGTATGTGGACATGTCGGCTGGCACTCTGTCCTTCTACAGCGTCTCTGACACAAACACACTCACACACTTACACACATTCAACAACACATTCACAGAGTCTCTTTATGCTGGATTTGGGTTTGGGTTTTATCATTTGAACTCCTCAGTATCTCTATATCAGATTGAAAAGTCTGTCAACAGAGACAGAAACCTTTTACACACAGCTGAATAAAAATACTCTCACTTTATATTGCTTTAATAATTGCATATACACTAAAGTATGTGTGAAGTCCTGTTGACCTTCACACAAAAACAGATTTCTATCAGATTATTACTTCAACATTTAAAGCAAAATTGTACTGATAAAGGGAACAAAAAAGGAACATGCTTTTTGTAAAACACTGTTGTAGTTGTTGGAAGAGAATTAATCTAACTAAAGTCAAGGGTCAGCTATCACCATAATGGTGACTTCAAATTAAACATTTTCAGTAAAACAACAGACTAGCATTAAATCTCGCTTAATTTTCAATAAGAACTTTTGGAGAGAAGCTGTTAGAATGAATGTATTACCACGGCTCTTATTCCTTTTCCAGACCCTTCCATTGTCCCCTCTGGTATCCATGTTCTCTCGTCTAGATAAGCTGATTTCTAGATTCATCTGGCAAGGGAGGCGTCCCAGAGTCAGGTACAAAACATTGCAGCTACGTAAATCTCAAGGAGGCTGGGCGTTGCCAAACTTGAAGAACTATTGGATAGCATCACAGTTGCGAGCCACGGTAGTTTGGTTGTCCGACACTGTGGGGAATAGGTGGTTAGAAATTGAAAAATGTAATTCCAATCCTCACTCACTAGCAGCTTTTCCATTTAATGAAGAAAAGAAGATAAGTATGTATAAACTGGGAAAATGGTGGCTTTCTTTGTTAACAAATATAACACAGATAAAGAACTTCCCTAGTGAAAAAATTGTATACTTAAGTACACTTTATTCGTATGTACTTTAGTATAACTAAATATATTTGTGGCACAATATAAATTGGTATACTTAAAGTCTGCTAAATTGGAACAACTAATTTTGTACCAAATGGATTTTAGTTGTGCAAAAGCAGTGCTTAAGTTCAACTAAAGTTGTATTAAATATACTTGTTTGTGAGCAGACAGTGATGAGGAACAAGGGAATGAGCTGCTATCTGCTCACTTTGAGCGATTTTACTGGCTTTTTACTGGAAGAAGAGACTTCAGAGTAAGTCACATCATCTGTCTGCTCCTAAACATCAGTGCAAACGTTTAACACACAGAACAGATATATCTCTCACTGTAATGTGTGAAATAATAAAGAAGCTTTTAGCAAATTACATTTTAGAACTGAATTGAACTGAATGGTTTGTTTGACTCACATTGTCTCTCGCAGCAGCAGGAGTGGACATGTTGATCGTCTCATACTCTCCTTTATCTTCATTCTCATCTTTGACCTTCAGACAACAAACAGTTAAAACTGCATGATTCACACTTTATTGAGCTTTAAAGACAGAAATCAAATCTAAATCACTGGTATTACTGAACTCACCGCCGATTCACCAGTCCCTCTTTTATTACCTGAAAACAATGTGCCTCATGAAATATGAATATTTAAGATAAAACACACATGAAAAACACTAAATTTTAACAATGCTAACGATGCTCAGATTTCAAAAGAAGCAAGATTTGGTAGAATCTTTAAAATGAATGATAGAAATGATTGTTGTTTGATTTGATAACTCTGTGAGGAATAATCTTCTGTTTCTCAGAGTCACATAATCTATGTTTCTATGATGCATACAATCTGAACATGAGATCTTACAGTGAGATCTGAACTGTTTTTAATTGTTAGAAAGGAGAAAATCTGTTTTTCTCACCAGCTCTTTTTCTCCAGATCAGCCAGAGAAGAGCAGCAATGAAAGCAGCGAACGCAGCAGCAGAAACCACTGTCACTAAAAAAGAGGAAGTCATCCATAGTGAAAAAAAAGAGAAAAAAAAAAAGAGTATAATTAGGTACAATTTATTTGTATGTACTTTAGTGTGAATAATTATATTTGTGGCACTATAAATTGGTATACTTAAAGTCTGCTAAATTGGAACAACTAATTTTGTACCAAATGGATTTTAGTTGTGCAAAAGCAGTGCTTAAGTTCAACTAAAGTTGTATTAAATATACTTGTTTGTGCTAAAGTGGAACTATTCCAAGTATACTTAAGTGCACTTTAAATATCCACTCTTTTATTTAATTTTTGAAATGCAGAATTCATTCAGCATAAACTTCAAATGTATTTTGGTGACATTACAATTGCAATTCAGTTACACTGTAAGAGTGTTGAACATACATTAATATTATACTAATGACACAACTGAGGTCATACTATCCCTTACTTTTAGTGACTTTAAAATGCATTGCAATGGCATTCCAAGTAAACTTGAAGTGTGCTAATGGCACAATTAGTGTGTGCTTCTAATGCAATAAATTAACCTTTGTAAATAATGGCACAGCTTAGGAAATTGCCATTTACTAACACCCCCAGCATACCAGTCAACTCAATTATCCAGAGAACATCAGTGGAACATTGGCTGAAGAAAACACTGCGGACTGGATTCGAACCTGGGTCTCTACCACACAAGTGCACTCGCTTTACCAGATGCGCCACCAGAGCAGAGATAAACTGCGGTTACTTTGTAGTCTTTCTATACTGTTACAAATACTACTATAAGTAAACTGTGTTGAGCGTTACCTGGCAGTGGTTCATCCTGTAACCTTTCTGAAGTTCAAACCTCTCAGATATAGAGAGATCTGCTGCACTGCGGCCTGCATTAGTATACTTGGTTCCTCTTTGTGTTGCATGCTTACTACTCTCGCAATACAGACATATACATACATGGCACACGTTGATGCAGATGATATTAGTCCTCATCATTCAGTTGCTCTAAGAGCTCTGAAGCAGTCAGGAGCAGGAGAGAGAAAGAAAGAGGTGGAAATACTAATATAAGAAAACATTTTTTTTTTCCATCAATGACAGCACAAATTATATGGACTTAAAGACTGCGAATCGCCGAAAAGTCTTAATATTGGCGCAGTAAGCGGTGCGTGGAAATAAACGTGAAACGGCCTATATAGAACACGAAAGTGCGTTTAACTTGAAGTTGTTAAAGTCAGCGGACACAACATTAAAATATCATCTGCAGAATGTTTTGCTTCCCATTTACCTGACATGATCTGTCATTAACGCTGCAGGAAACGATTGGATAAACCGGCATAACATTAATTTTATTCTTGTACATGCACTAAAACACAGACAGTTCTTTTAGTTGGTGGAAGAATGTGAACGTACTGCTTATGTTTCAGTGCGTGCGGAAGGAATAAAACCATCCGTAACATCTCTGCCCATTGTCTCTGCACGCTTCAACTCTCAATGCACTGCACAAATGTTAATGTAAAATGCAATTAAATGTTTTGGCGGTTTGATGGTCTCACAGTACGCTGCGGATTTATATGTAACGTATCAATTGAAATTATTTTAATACATTTTGTTACTTTTCTTGTAGTTAACGTCTTTGAATTTACTTGACATTTTAACTTTTTGTGTAGTTTTGAGGGCTGGTCAGGATAATTTTAATAATTTGTTTAACAATTCATAATATTTTGACAGCCCAAAGAGCTGCAGTCCACATTTCCAAGTGCAACATTGTCGTTGTCCATACGGGACATTAAAGAACCATTAATGGAAAAAAGTGGGTTGGTACAGGTATATTGGAGTGTATTGGGAATATACTAAAATAATAAACCTTCTGATCAAGTTCGTGAATTTCTTTCACCATTTCAAATCCATGACTATATGTTGTTTACATATCTTTACTTTTGTAACTACTTTCTATAAGTGACCAAGGACCACAAAACCAGTCATTCTTTGAATTGAATGAATTAGCTTTCCATTGATGTATGGTTTATTAGGATAGGACAATATTTGGCCAAGATACAACTATTTGAAAATCTGGAATCTGAGTGTGCAAAAAAATCTAAATATTGAGAAAATTGCCTTTAAAGTTGTCCAAATGAAGTCCTTAGCAATGTATATTACTAATCAAAATTAAGTTTATACGGTGGGTACGGAAAGTATTCAGACCCCCTTCAATTTTTCACTCTTTGTTATATTGCAGCCATTTGCTAAAATCATTTTTTTTTTTTTCCTCATTAATGTACACACAGCACCCCATATTGACAGAAAAACACAGAATCGTTGACATTTTTGCAGATTTATTAAAAAAGAAAAACTGAAATATCACATGGTCCTAAGTATTCAGACCCTTTGCTCCGTATTTAGTAGAAGCACCCTTTTGATCTAATACAGCCATGAGTCTTTTTGGGAAAGATGCAACAAGTTTTTCACACCTGGATTTGGGGATCCTCTGCCATTCCTCCTTGCAGATCCTCTCCAGTTCTGTCAGGTTGGACGGTAAACGTTGGTGGACAGCCATTTTTAGGTCTCTCCAGAGATGCTCAATTGGGTTTAAGTCAGGGCTCTGGCTGGGCCATTCAAGAACAGTCACAGAGTTGTTAAGCCACTCCTTCGTTATTTTAGCTGTGTGCTTAGGGTCATTGTCTTGTTGGAAGGTCAATATAACAAAGAGTGAAAAATTGAAGGGGGTCTGAATACTTTCCGTACCCACTGTATATATTCACGGTAGGAAATTTACAAAATATCATCTTTACTTAATATCCTAATGATTTTTGGTATAAAAGAAAAAATCGATAATTTTGACCCATACAATGTATTTTTGGCTATTGCAAATAAACCCATGCTACTTAAGACCATGCAAAATTGTGAAAAGCACTATTTGAAGTGTGGTTAAATTATTTAAAAGGTAAAGTTCATAACTATACAAAGTACTGCATCGTTATGAATTATGATTATTATTATTTGCAACTCAAAACATTTATTTTTATCTATACTATTTTTATACTCAAGTATAACTCGAGTATACAAGTATACATTTAATCATAACAGGTCAACAGAGGATTCAACTAAGATAAATTACTGAAGTATACATACTGTATGTATATATATATATATATATATATATATAGTGGCCATGAATTAAGAATTAATTCCCTCGTTTTAATTAAAAGGTCCCCCTCGGCAGGTCCCCAATCAGCCTAGGCCCATATGCACGTGTATACCCTGCATATTCAGAAGCTACGCCCCTGGAGTGACATATTAGTCACCTTTAGAATTTAGTTTCATGTTTTTTTACTTTCAATTTCTCAAGCAATTTTTGTTTGTTCCCCACACTCAAGGTTACATTCAAAATGATTTTTTTTTTTTACCCTTGTTTTTATAATATTTCACCCCAAAAAATATGTTTTTGTTTTTTTGCTGTTTTATTTTATTATTGTCTTCATGCTGATTTCTGTCATTGCAGTTATAAATATAACTGCTGAAAGGATGCAACGTAAGTTGAGTTTCTGAAATTGATGTTTTAGACTCAGCTTCTACCAATAATAGTCCAAAGAGCAGTGCAATAAGATTTGCATTAGCAGATATTTGATATATGAATATGCTTTTGGTTAGGTGCACTGATTATTGCTTATGGTTATGTGCACTTACTTTTGTTTGCTAATAATATTGTAAAATGTGATTGAAATCACAGTTTACCTTTATATGGTAAATAAAACACTGTGATTTTAGAGTCAGACCTTTGGAGGATGATTTCAAAATCTTCTTAAGCAGATCGAGAACATTACAGCTCAAGTGCTTCCTTTGGATGCAAGTCTTCAAGAGAAAAATAATCAAATCTGTGTTGGTTACATAATGATTGACATGGCAGTATGGGCCCTGACATTTATATGTACAATAACTATTTTTCTAATCAATAAATTAGACTGTGAAAAACATTTTGAATATGGTCTTCAACACTTCAGAGAAGATTTTAGAGTCATCAGCAGCAGCAGCAAACCCAACTAAACTAGCTTCATATGGAAACGTGTTAAAAGACGACGTGAAACTCATTTCTACATTAGTAAAGTAAACAAACATAAATGACAAGGTCAGTTTTACTCTTGCTGCTCTAGGTAAGTGCAGACACAATTATTATTAATGATGAAACTCAGTTTATATAGTATTCATTAAGTAAGATCTGGGGGTTCAAACTTTCTGGCACGCAAAGTCAATCACACGTGACTGGACAGGAAGTGAGGCTTCGGCTGTGTCCTGCATACTGTCTTGAGTAGGTACGTTTTTGAATAAGTAATTACTTTGCAAACCGAAAAAGAGTATGTTCTCTATAGTATGAATGTGTGTAGAATTAATGTGATCTGGATGTACTACATTTGCCATGTTGTCATTGTCACGTGACCTACCAGTGTCAGTTGCATCACGTCACTGCCATTCATAAATCCTCTCCCGTGGCCTCATGGGATAGTAAAGTATCCATCATATGCACACTTCAGAATCACGCAGGAAATAGTAGGTCATCCAGGTACTTTTTCCCTAGCTCTTTTATGACTACTGTGAATTAATGTGAATACTGTACTATACTTCTTTTGTCACATACTGTTTTTTGCCCTATTTAATTCTTCAGTTTCCCTTTACTGGTTTTTGTATCATACAGTCCTGGAGTGTCGATCACTGAGATGTTTCGACAATCCACTGTCTTCTGACGTTTCTTGCATTTCTCAGTTACAGATTCAAAAGAAAATTCTTCCTTAAATGCCTTTCGTCCCAGTATAGTGTTTCCTGTTGCACTTTTTCCAGTGCCAGTTTTACCCACCATCACAATCCTGAGATCTGACATGATTAAAAAAATATAAAAGGACAGATGTAAAGATTTATGCATTATAGACTCTAGACTGTCTCTAGATAATGAGCTAATTTTATGAAAATCTGACCAACAGCACAGGATCTCCATTTCTTGAATTATTCAAGAAACAAAAACCGTATCTGTGGAATTCAGATTTTTTTTTCTTTTTTTATTTACATAGTAGAAGGACACGGTCATTAATATTTACACAACAATTTTTATCTAAAATTTATCTATAAAATAGATAATTAAATCTGTAACTGAAAGGACCAACTTTTCCATAAACATTTTTTTTCAATCTGGAAAATAGCTGGCTAGTGGACAATAATAATATCTGGAATTAAAATGACATATTTTACTAGAGTAAATCGGACATCTCTGCACTCAACAAGTTTTCTGTATCTGTGCTTTATGGACTTTGAAACCCATAGAGCACAAAAATAAGATCTTAAATTTCACTGTTACATCATATTTTACAAATAATTTATTACAAAAATAATTTGGTCTCATTCACTAATAATTGTGCAGATTATTCGTATTTATAAGCACATTCGTAAACATTCATACACAGGTTTCATGCACAAATTTGTGCATGTATGCTTAGTCAATGAGACCCAATGTATCAACAGTAGCATGATAACTCCCTTTCAAGGGAACTTCAACTGTGTCCTCTAGGGTTCGCTATGCTTCAAGTCTCAAGCAAGTCCAAGTCAATTTTTGTGAGAATCAAGCAAGTCAAGTCACGTCACTGCCATTCATAAATCCTCTCCCGTGGCCTCATGGGATAGTAAAGTATCCATCATATGCACACTTCAGAATCACGCAGGAAATAGTAGGTCATCCAGGTACTTTTTCCCTAGCTCTTTTATGACTACTGTGAATTAATGTGAATACTGTACTATACTTCTTTTGTCACATACTGTTTTTTGCCTACTATATAGTAGGGAAGTATGTGATGTAGCCTTTATTTGCCATTAATCACGTTACTCTGTGAAACCAATACACTCCCCGATGTGGGGGTTCACGGGATTGTGCAGCATGCTCAATAAGCACCTCGAAGTGAACACCGCTAAAAACCAAACCACTTTCATGGTGCCTAAAATCCAGAGTTGGCACAAACTAAACTGAAACTTACCTGATTAGCTAGCTAAACCAGCTTCATGGGATAGGCCCCGGTTTACAGAGCACATATTTGTCAAAATGCGGTTGTAAGTCCTGGAAATCTGTGTGTGTGAGTGTGGTTATATAATGTTGTCACACTAGTAAATAACTGAACTGTATGTTAACGTCACTGTATTAAACACTCATATACAGGGCTGTCAACCCGATTCTGCTGCTGTATGAATGAAGTATATTTGAGCTCCATTGTCTAGATTCCAGCTCTGCTCCCTCTGGACGTTCATCATCATGAGGTGAATTCCGGCATAATTTTACACTGTATTAAAAAAAGGAACGTGTGATAAGACATTATATATTTTTGAATGATTATTATATATTTATATTTTAGGCATATAAGCAGAAGCTTTAATATAAACTATTTACTCAAATAAAATTCAATGGAATTAATCCCTAAATGCATTTATGCAGTTAAATAGTTTCAGTGTCCACACAAACACACACATCTGTTACAGCTTTGAATATTAGCATGTCATAATTTATAGTTCACAAAACATGCAAATGCTTATACTGTATTCTCATGTTACTCAAAACATTTTTATTAATGTATAGTTTAATTGTAAGACTAATTTGTTAAAAGTTACTTCTATTAAATTGAACTGATACACATCTGATCAAAGTAAAATCACAGGCCATTTCGTCTTTGTACAGAATTGTTTGTACATGTTAATAATAAGGGGTAACATGAGATTGATAATTATATTGTCATATAATTGAATTATTATTAAAGACATGCTGTCAAGACTTCACTCACCATAACAATAATAAAACCACTATGCACTGAAAATCTGATATTAAGTTGCTTAGTTCAGTTCCACTCTAACTCCACCCCGTAGCCAATTCTAAAGATTTGATTGGTCACGTCGACCACAGTGCTGATTACCATGCTACAACTAATCGTAAGCTTAACCAATGAAATTGGCTTCAGGGCGGGATTTACACTAAAGTGATTTGGGGAAAAATTCACATTCAATTTCTGTAACATTTCTGTACCTGAATACTACTGTTACACCTACCTGAAAAAATGTAATAACTGTTAATTTCATTTGTATCTTTATTCTGTTGTATTCTTTTGTAATATTGCTTGTAATTTATTTGCTCTTATTGTTGTTACTGAGTGTTTACTTCCTAGATGGAATCAATTAAATTCAGAGTTTGAAATCAAGCTTCCTTGCACTGTGTAAGCTATTGTGCAACAAGATTATCTAGAGTTGTGCTTTCGAATTTCTGTTAGTATCTTCCAAATGATATAAATATGAATAAACTCTTAGTTATATAAACTGTAAAAACAGAAAGAGGTGAGATGATATTCATTTAAAACAATAATAATAATAAAATAAAAACAAAATAAATGTCTAAAATTTCCAACTCCTGACTCTATTTTCCTGTTTACTGATTTCCCCCCTCATTTTCAAAAACAACATTAAAGTCCTGATGTATGGAATTTCTCCTTTTTTCCCTTGATATGTTTAAATTTATCTGCAATAACTTTAGCACTTGATCCTCCTGTTAGAGCTGCTCCTCCTGCCATTAAAACTACAGGCAGAGCCACTCCTCCAGTAGCAGCAACTAATGCTGCACCTCCTGCAACTGCCACTCCTACACCTGCCACACTCGCTCCCACTAAAGCTGTATCTTCAACCTTTTTCATCATTATCTTTTTCTGAGCTTCCTTGTACATCTTATTTGTGTAATGCTCTCCTCCATTCTTTTTCACCATTATGTCTATTTTCTTGAACAGTTCAGTAACCTGTGCTGGATTTTTATCAATGTTATTAAAAATGTGATACCTGCCTCCACACTGTCTAACTAGCTCATTAATCTGCTTGTTTTTGGTGAGAAACTTTTCTATAGACATGTGTAACTGATCTCCTCTTGTGAACAGAATGATGGTGTAACGTGCAGCTTCTTCTCCAAAGTTATCCTGCATCCATTTCACTGTGTTTTTCTCCTCGTCTGTGAATTTCACATCCAGTCGGATGACCATCAGAAACGCATGAGGACCAGGAACAGACATTTCTACACATCTCACTATTTAATTCTTCAGTTTCCCTTTACTGGTTTTTGTATCATACAGTCCTGGAGTGTCGATCACTGAGATGTTTCGACAATCCACTGTCTTCTGACGTTTCTTGCATTTCTCAGTTACAGATTCAAAAGAAAATTCTTCCTTAAATGCCTTTCGTCCCAGTATAGTGTTTCCTGTTGCACTTTTTCCAGTGCCAGTTTTACCCACCATCACAATCCTGAGATCTGACATGATTAAAAAAATATAAAAGGACAGATGTAAAGATTTATGCATTATAGACTCTAGACTGTCTCTAGATAATGAGCTAATTTTATGAAAATCTGACCAACAGCACAGGATCTCCATTTCTTGAATTATTCAAGAAACAAAAACCGTATCTGTGGAATTCAGATTTTTTTTCTTTTTCTATTTACATAGTAGAAGGACATGGTCATTAATATTTACACAACAATTTTTATCTTAAATTTATCTATAAAATAGATAATTCAATCTGTAACTGAAAGGACCAACTTTTCCATAAACATTTTTTTT
>NW_015541004.1:37845-39620 GCF_001515605.1 Sinocyclocheilus anshuiensis | reverse complement strand
TTTTTTTTCAATCTGGAAAATAGCTGGCTAGTGGACAATAATAATATCTGGAATTAAAATGACATATTTTACTAGAGTAAATCGGACATCTCTGCACTCAACAAGTTTTCTGTATCTGTGCTTTATGGACTTTGAAACCCATAGAGCACAAAAATAAGATCTTAAATTTCACTGTTACATCATATTTTACAAATAATTTATTACAAAAATAATTTGGTCTCATTCACTAATAATTGTGCAGATTATTCGTATTTATAAGCACATTCGTAAACATTCATACACAGGTTTCATGCACAAATTTGTGCATGTATGCTTAGTCAATGAGACCCAATGTATCAACAGTAGCATGATAACTCCCTTTCAAGGGAACTTCAACTGTGTCCTCTAGGGTTCGCTATGGGGAACGCCTCGTCGTGACCCATGTCTGAAGCATACATTCAAAAAACACCAACAACATGTTGGCTGGCGACAGCCTATACATTACTGCCTACACCACTGAAGCCGTTATTCATATGCGTCGTATTTAACCTTGTGTGACATTGGAGGGTGGAGCTACTGTAAATTTGCACTTAGTAATAGACACCACGAATAATCTTGTTTTTTCAATTTGCATTAAAAAAAAATTTATTACCACACTGGCAGATCATTTTACTTAAAGGGTTAGTTCACCGAAAAATGAAAATAATGTCATTAATTACTTACCCTCATGTCGTTTCAAACCCGTAAGACCTTCGTTCATCTTACGGGTTTGAAACGACATGAGGGTGAGTAATTCATGACAGAATTGTCATTCTTTGGTGTCCTCGAGGGGGCAATCTGTGTTCACTGAGAGCGTTTTTCAATGAAAAAGCTCCGCTCTCGTCTGTCTCTCATTTCGAGGAAGGAGGGGCAGCCGCCTGCTCCCCGCGGTTCAGGACCCGCCACTGCTGAGGCACGGAGGAGAATGAGGTCGTGGGGATCGCAGGCAGATCTGGCTGATGAGTTTAAGGAGGAGCATTCCCTCTCGCGCTCGGCCGTGGACGAGGGTGAGCTGCTGGAGGATGATGTGATTTCCCTAACATCGTCTGATCCAGGAAGAGCAGGAGATGTCTGAGGAGGGCAAAGAAGCTCACTCGTCGATATATGTCCAGATGGTACGATAAGCCGGGTTTTGGCTTCATACTTCCTGGATCATGCGGCCAGATCACAGGCTTCTGCGGGAGCTTTCTTGGTCATCAGGCCCCCAGCACAGCACTGCAATTCTCCTGGACGTCCGGGCTGGGCTTATGCTTTTCAGGCTGCCCTGTCTGGTACGCCATATCCAGGTTCGCCTCGATGGTTGTCTTTGAAGCTTGCCACTCCCGTTTGGCTCAGTACTTCTGGGCATCTGTGAGCAGATGCTTGGGAATCTCTATAAAGTCCATGCTATGGTAAGTGCACACGCTAAGCTTCTGTGCACTTTCAAAAATCCACATGGTGGTAAGTGTGCACGCTGAGCACTTTTCGCACTTTCCAAAATCCACACGGTGGTAAGTGTGCACGCAAAGAACTTTGCACACTTTCTAAAATCCTGTACGGTAAGGGTTACGCGTTATTAGCCTCGTTCCCTTTCTCTGAGTAAGCTTAGACCCCAGTACTCGCCTTGGGTTCCACTCAACTAGTGTGTCTCTGTTGACACACTTTTAAAGCATCGCTCCCCTCACTGTTGAGGGTTATTTGTGAGCATGGTGCTTTCTTCCGAGCATTCGAGTTCTCTCCCCTTCTGAGCTCCGTGGGCTGTTTGTGGGGGTGTTTAG
>NW_015541004.1:36919-37600 GCF_001515605.1 Sinocyclocheilus anshuiensis | reverse complement strand
AGAGCACCTGGAACCGGCAACATCAGGCGAACTAGGCCCTTCCTCTGCCTCCCTGATGCACGGAGTTTTTGGCTAAGCTTGCGGTACGCTTACCCTTCTGATTTCTAACGAACATGCTGTAGGTCGAACCCCCTCTCGGCTGAGAGCTGGGTGTTATGCTCCCTCAGCTAGGTAACTTACTGCTAGCCATTCCAGCATTATACCATAGATTGAGTTGATGACTTCTCAAACATATTGTTCTTGGGATGCACCATTTCCATCTATGGGCTGCTCTTTCAGAGTGCCACGAGGGCCCCTTAGAACGGTATCTTTAAAATCCATGATATGGTAAGTGCGCATGCGAAGTCCCTGTGCACTTTCGGTATTCCCTTAAAGGAATCTATTCCTGATTCCAAGCCTTGAGCTCTACCCCGGGCCCAGGAGTTCTGGCCCTAACAGGTAAGTTTTTGGGGTATGTAGCCTAGGCCTTTGGCCATAGGAGATAATGTCACTGACAGCCGTCTTTACCATAGCCATGGGAGTTGCCCCTGGGACGTTGAGTTGGTACTTAGTGCTCGCCGTGGTTTTTTCGGGCATGCACTCCCCTCAGCATGGTGGCGTGGGTATGCCGTTCCCCATAGCGACCCCTAGAGGACGCAGTTCGAAGTTCCCATGAAAGGGAACGTCTCAGGTTACTTATGT
>NW_015541004.1:32935-36690 GCF_001515605.1 Sinocyclocheilus anshuiensis | reverse complement strand
TAGGGAACGAGACACTGCGTCCTCTAGGTTTCCTGCCATGCTTCGGACGCAAGCTTCAGACGAAGAAGCGGATGACGTGTTCTCCCGGCACCTATTTATACTATAGTCGCACCAGTAGTGACGTCATAGGCTGTCGCCGGCCAACATGTTGTTGGTGTTTTTTGATTGTATGCTTCAGACACGGGTCACAACGAGGCGTTCCCCATAGCGACCCCTAGAGGACACAGTGTCTCATTCCCTACTCAGGGAACCATGGTTACATAAGTAACCTGAGACATTTTTTTTTAAATAATGTAGTGCCACTGTTAGTGAATTCATTTTTGACGTTTGGTTTGTGTGTTTCGAGTTTTGTGTAAAGTTCTCACCGTCGTCTGATAGTATCTGGTATGTTGTCTTTTTGCTCATTCCCCAGATTTTTTCCGGTGTCTTGACTACATTTTTGCCTCTCATTCTTTCATTAGAGAATTCCTCGAATCTGTCTAATGAACTGTAATCCAGGTTTTTATATATGTGAGTTGTTCTCATTGGTTGTCTGACATAAGAAACAAAACTCTCTTTCTTTTGTCAAGAATCACCTGTATTCAAACAGTTCATGTCATTAGCTGGAGCTCTAGATGATTTGATTTATAATGTGTCTGTGATTCTAACGGTTTCATCCCCAATTAATAACAATAACCCAGTTTCCTGCCACTGTGCATCACGCACAATTTCATGCTATCATTTGGCATGCTGTTTTTACACTAAAGCATTGGTGGATTAAACATATGGGCACCTGGTGCACAGGGGCACCACGTTCAAGGGACACCACACAATATTTTTTTCCCCCAGTAAAACAAGTAATCTATTTACAGTAGGAACAGCTTTTTAGCTAAGGTAAAGTAAAATTTATCAGAGTAGGCTGCATTATAGAAAGTGGCAATTTCTACTTTCCTACTTGATCTAACCTTTAAAAATGACTTTTGTTGACGTAACCTTGTTATCAGGTTAGTGTATTAATATTAATATATTCATAAATTTGTATTTAATAAAAATAAAGAGTTCAATTTCAATGTTTTCATAAGAAGCAAATTATGAAGAATTCATTATTGCTTGTTTGCTTTTCAAGAATTTAAGACTATAAATAAATAAATAAAATAAGGGGCACCTATGTATCAGCACATTAAAATAAAACTTATGTATGAAAAATTGCAGCTTGCAAGTAAGTTGACAAAGACAGAATTGTCATTTGTAGGTTGAGATTAGAAGGTTTTTCAGATTACATTAGTCTAAAAAAATACTGTGGTCTTTAATTAGATTTAATTTGGGATGTTGAAAACTAAAACAGGTTAGGGTTTGTATAGGTTTATGCTTTCATCAAAGAAAAAAAACTGTACTGATTTGAAATTGTTGATTCCGCAACTTATTCATACACATTTTCATCAATCACTCAATCAAAGATATGAACAAATATAATACAGTATAAGTAGTGTAGATCATACAATAGAAACTGCAGGTAGATATAACAATTAGGCATGATATACATTTTTTAAATAAAAAATAATAATTTTACTGAGTATTAAAGGTTGGGGGTGTTTTTAACACTCTTTCTTGTTCTGGTGTGATGAATTATGATATTAAAAACGTTTTAGTGTATTGGAGAAAGACAAGCTGATGAATCGAGCACTGATGCTTCAGTGTGAACTTTGTTGTATTTTGGCACAATCTACAAAACTTAATTGCTGAATATAACTAATATCACTAATTTCCCTTTATGTGACCGTCTATATCATCTACAGGACATACGGCCCTAATCCACCAGCTAACCTTGGACCTACTAGCATACGTTAGCAAGCTATCAGTTAACATTGAACTCAATTACAATTTAATGACAGCCAATAAAACAATTCTTAGATCAGGGAAGTCAAGCCGCTTTCCTGAACAAGCTAACGAAGGCCTTTACTTGAAAATCACAGAAAAGTGAGTTGGATCAGGGTTGGAATTAAAATGTTTTGTTTTTTTCTAATCTGTAAGAAAGCTCTCTAAAATATTTGATGTGATAGCATTAGGACAGTGGCAGTGATTCTCAATTACAATTTAATGACAGCCAATAAAACAATTCTTAGATCAGGGAAGTCAAGCCGCTTTCCTGAACAAGCTAACGAAGGCCTTTACTTGAAAATCACAGAAAAGTGAGTTGGATCAGGGTTGGAATTAAAATCAGTTTTGTTTTTTTTTAATCTGTAAGAAAGTTCCCTAAAATATTTGATGTGATAGCATTAGGACAGTGGCAGTGATTCTCTTAAAACTAATGTATAATGAAATGTAGTAAAACACATGTCGTCATTTCTAAATGTAGTAGAACAGCTTTACATTAAAAAGTTGTAATATGACTTTTAAACATGAATCACTTCTGTTTAGTGCTGCCAATGCCACAAACAAAAATATAACAGTACATAAATTAGTTATCAGTATTATATTAAACCAGATGTATATAATGAGTATCATATTAGGTTATTTAATTAACACTAACCTTCATGTTCTGATTCCATTATGCAGTTTGTTTTTGTCATCCAGAGTCTCTCTGTCTTTATCTAACTGAATGATTTGAAGAAGAGAAACTAGAAGTGTCTAAATTGAACCTTGACCACTGATCATCAGTCTAACTCCACCCATTAACCGTAAATTAGACACAGTACAGAAGAATGTGTTTGGCTGTAGTACCCTGAGCAATGCCAGTCTTTTATCTTCACCAGAGTTGGGCTTGGTTAATATTCCTAGAACATGCTACAGTATATAGAATGCTAACACAACTGATTTTTAACACATTACAATACTTTGGAAATGAAGAACAAGAGAAACTAGAAGCGTCTAATTGAAGCTTGACCACTGATCTTATATATATATAAATTATGTCAGTATTACTCAAGTTACCCAGTAAATGATTAAAATTAGCAATAATGATCTTTAAAAAAGCATCATATGACCCCTTTAAATTTGTAGCCTTAGGAATAAACTTCCTGAAATAACTGATGTATTGATTACAAATAATATTCATGTTTTAGCAAAACACATCTTGATCAAACATTCTCAGATGATGTAGTGAATATAAATGGTTATAATATTTACAGGAAGAACAGAAATAGGTATGGTGGAGGGGTTGCCATATATATTCAAAGTCATATTCCAGTCAAGACCAACTGCAGTTCTTTCTAAATCTTAATTGTATTACTGAAATGTTTCAATCTGGTTTTAAATCTGCTCATAGTACTGAAACGACCCTTCTCAGAGTGTTAAACGATGTCCTTTTAGCTACCTACTCTGTGGTCCTGGTTCTCTTAGATTTATCAGCAGCATTTGACACTGTGGACCACTCTATTTTGATATCTAGATTAGAGTCAGACGTGGGCCTAAAAGGTATGGTCCTTAAGTGGTTTCAGTCATTTTTATCCGAAAGAATTTTTTTTTTTGTCAAACTAGGTAACTTTTCTTCCTCTGTTGCTCCTCTCACCTGTGGCCTCCCTCAAGGCTCGATATTGGCGCCCTCCCGTTTTTCCCTGTACATGCTTCCTCTGGGTTCCATTTTAAGAAGGCATGTGGTGTCTTTTCATTTCTACGCTGACGATACCCAGATTTATTTACCTATTAAGAGAAATGATCCTTCAGCACTTAGTACCTTACTAAGGTGCTTAGACAAGGTCAAAATGGTGGTGGTTGAGGAGAGACCCCCCCACATGATTGTAAAGTGCTTTGGGTGTACAACAATACACAGTAAAGCG
>NW_015541004.1:29825-32759 GCF_001515605.1 Sinocyclocheilus anshuiensis | reverse complement strand
TCTCACCTGTGGCCTCCCTCAAGGCTCGATATTGGCGCCCTCCCTTTTTTCCCTGTACATGCTTCCTCTGGGTTCCATTTTAAGAAGGCATGTGTTGTCTTTTCATTTCTACGCTGACAATACCCAGATTTATTTACCTATTAAGAGAAATGATCCTTCAGCACTTAGTACCTTACTAAGGTGCTTAGACGAGGTCAAAATCTGGCTAGCTGAAAAATGTTTGTTTTCAGTCCTACTGATCATTCATCATCTGTTGTTACATTTTTTTTAATTAAATTTAAAAATACAAGTTTGAGTTCTCTGTTGTCATTATTGCTACGGTTTTTGTTTTTTTTTTGTTGGAAACCACAATCCTTTTGCTGTCAAACCAAGTTTCCATCTTTGGGCACCCTGGATTGGACAAAATACTAGAAAATCTGGCTATGTTTTAAACACAGAATGGGAAAAAGTACATTCATCAAATCCTAATTCTGCATGTGAAATTCCAGTAACTGAGAAAAGGCTTATTGATGAGCTGATGACACTGAAGGTGAAGTGTTGCCTTGTTTACCCTCTTGTAACAGTACTATTTTTGTCGTTATTTTTTTCTAATGAATTCTAAGTGATTTATTTTTATTAAAAATAATTTCATAGGTGGCTGCTGTCCGTCAGTTATGTGGATCTTGCGGTTTAAATACCAAGGGATCAAAGATGGACCTCATAATGAGACTGAGGAGTGAGATGATAAACAGGTCATTGTATGACAACATTTTTCAGAAGGTTTGGGGTGCATCAGGTATGTATGCACTGATATATGTCATTTATGATTCACAACATATACAGTAGATTTGTCATTTAATCTAAAAACAAAGTGCTGAAATCATTAATGTTAAACCATTTGTTATTACTTAGGTGGCTGGGCAGTTGTTATGTGGTGTCGTGTACAGCATGAAAGTCTTAGTGAGAGCGGAAAGTCCAAGGGACTTCACTGACCTATTGCTGTCCTGGAAACACCTACCCAACATAACAATTTATGACTTTGCGAGAGGACTGGCCTCTCATGCCAATCTCCGTAATCCAGACATAATTCCCTTCAGCCCACATGAGGGTCAGCTTTTGGAGCCAAATGAAACCAATATTGCAGCAGCGGAAGAGGGAAGACTTAGAATTTCATTGGAATGGCTTAAAGAGAAAAAAAAGCCTGCTGATGTGAATGGACATCCATTAACTGGCTCATCTGAACACTATGTACTTTACGACAGATTTCATGAAAACAACACAAAGGATTCCCGTGATAAACTTCGCAAAATACAGCTTGTGCCTGAGTTGGCTGGAAGAGTTAATTCTCAATGTGCTGAGCAGTTGTCTTCTCAAATGAGAAAAAACAACTACTTTCTAAATGTTATGAAGCCAACAAACGTTCCTCATGCGAAACCTGTTGCATCACTACAATGTTGCAATAAACAATAGGTTTGCTGATCAACTTACCAAGCATGTTGGTTGCACGAGGCGACAGTAAGGTGTGTGTGTGTGTGTGTGTGTGTGTGTGTGAGGGAGGGAGGGTGTGTGTGTCTGTGTGTGTGTGTGTGTGTGTGGGGGTTGGTTGTTTGTGTGAATTGTGTGTAACAAGCAAAAATAAAACATTTTTATGCTAAAACTTGTGCGTTTCTGTTATTAGGGTATCCAAGTGTGGACATCTAATAGCTACGTGAATGTAACTTTGATTCCCCCACGTTGTGCAGATCCCATCTTACATATCCCTGTAAGCATTCCTAATTTGTTTGAATGTTGTAATATTTTTATGATTAGATGGTCTGATTTATAATGCATGCTTCAGAATTTATTGACTGTTTTGATTTAGTATTGTGATATTAAATGTAATGTTGCATAGAAGATGTATTAAGCGTTCTCTCAAACCAGCCAAAAAGATTTCACATAGCAAACATATACATTATGCACCATTTTACTGTAGTTTGTATTCTATTTTTTTGTGACAGGTTGATGCTTCTGCTAAAGATTGCATTCTATTTCCGTCATTCAGCAAGTCACACTGGATACTTTGTGTAAGTCATCATTAAGACATTTTGATATGATTTGTCAAATAGATGTCAGTATTTTGTGTTTTTAACAACCTTTTTCAGATTTTGCGTCCAAAGCTGAGACAGGTTTTTTTTCTTGATTCGCTCTGCAAGAGTGGTCTGAGTGATGGCAGATACATTCAAGTGTACAGGTCTTTTACATAGTTCAGAAGTTCCAGTTGAACAGTTCTTGTTCAAATGTTGCTGCTGTATGGTGGTTCTTTTCTAAACCATTCAGCATTTTCCGTTTTGATATGCAGTCGTTTCTTAAGTTTATTAAAGGTGTAGCAAGCAATTTCTGAGAAGCACTGTTGAAACTGGATTGTACCATGCATTAAAACACACTTCTAGCCAATTAGTAGTAAGGAGCATATACACTCGTGAGGGAGGAGGTGCCTGTGCTGCATAGTGTGTTTGTAAATTTGAGAGCAAAGATATGAAGTGTGATACTTTTGGGTTGGGGCGTGTTTGTTTTGCTGATTTCAAATATAAACTGCGTTTCTCAGAATTTGCTTACTGCACCTTCAAATGTGAAATTAAACTATGTAAATTGTGATAAGCATATTAATAAAAAAAAAAATACTTTTTTATAGTTGATTATTAATGTTGCTGACTTATGCATATTTGGGTACATGTAATAGGAGAGTTGCTCAAGCTATTGTTCCTGGGCATTGGACTGAGATAACCTGTAAGGATCTTCCAGTAAGTGTTTGAATCATCATTCTTCTACCATATAATTCAATTACTTTTTTACTTGCTTTCTTCCCTGTTGAAAAAAAAACAGCATATGCTGGTTAGGTATGTTTTGACGCCGGGATGCTGGTTTAAGCTGGTCCTTTGCTGGTTTATGCTGGTCCTTTGCTTGTTTAAGCTGGTC
>NW_015541004.1:26941-29797 GCF_001515605.1 Sinocyclocheilus anshuiensis | reverse complement strand
AAGCTGGTCCTTTGCTGGTTTAAGCTGGTCCTTTGCTGGTTTATGCTGGTCCTTTTATGATGTATTATGGTGTATTTTATGCAACTTTTTGTTGTAATTTTTTTATGCTGGTCCTTTGCTGGTTTATGCTGGTCCTTTGCTGGTTTATGCTGGTCCTTTTATGATGTATTATGATGTATTTTATGCAACTTTTTGTTGTAATTTCGTATTTGAAATAGTTTTGTATATAATTTTGTTTTATTCAGCTACCATCAGAGCTGCTCAGACATATTCTTTTAGATGTTGTCTATGAAGAAGGAGATGGAGCCTTTCTCACTCTCACTGTCACTGGTGTGCAGAAAGTTTTATGGCATTATCAACAATCAGACGTTTCGAAGAAAAGCTCACTTTGCCTGGCTGGACAGTACGTATATTTAGTACTTTTATTAACTGAACAAGGTTTTTAAAAATATTTAGAAAGTTTATTGCATTAATTCAGAGATTTTTTTTTCTTGTGTAGGTATCGTTGACTGGAAGTCTGTCAGCCCAGATGTGAGGAAGACATTCAGAGTGGTATTTGAAATAGTTTTGTATATAATTTTGTTTTATTCAGCTACCATCAGAGCTGCTCAGACATATTCTTTTAGATGTTGTCTATGAAGAAGGAGATGGAGCCTTTCTCACTCTCACTGTCACTGGTGTGCAGAAAGTTTTATGGCATTATCAACAATCAGACGTTTTGAAGAAAAGCTCACTTTGCCTGGCTGGACAGTATGTATATTTAGTACTTTTATTAACTGAACAAGGTTTTTGAAAATATTTAGAAAGTTTATTGCATTAATTCAGAGATTTTTTTTCTTGTGTAGGTATCGTTGACTGGAAGTCTGTCAGCCCAGATGTGAGGAAGACATTCAGAGTGGAATTTGAGCTCACCAGGTGTGATGGCTGTAGATGCATCTACAAAAACACCACTGGATACTGTGGCCATGGAAAGAAGGGGGTCTTCACAGCATTCTATTCAGACCAAGAGTTTGCTGGCTTTTGTTCTATGGACTGATACTACAGCATGAATGGAATGAATGAGTGGTTTGTTTTTTTTACTTGAATTGGCAACTGAAACTGAACGCTAAATAAATGTTTTATTGGAAAAAGCTGTGTCTGTTTGCTAAATTGGTTAATGTCACTTAACAGAAGGTTGCTAAACTCTTCTGGCTAATTTTTTAATTGTATAATTTGGTGGTTTTGTCAACTATATTTTTCTCTATCAGGCAAAACATTGTTAGGGTAACACTTTACAATAAGGTTTCATTTGTTAACATTGATGTATTAACTAACATTAACTATGAGCAATACATTTGTTACAGTATTTATTAAGTTTTGTTAGTATTAACGTTAGTAAATAAAAAAAGCTGTTCATTGTTTGTTGTTAGTTCACTTCACAGTGCTTTAATGTTAACAAATGCAACTTTTGACTTACTTTAACTTAAGAACAGCTAGTGTGACTAACCATGTTAAGAGACGTTTGTATCCTCAAAAATAATTGTAATTTGTTTTTGATTATTGATAAACTAAGACGTAAACTTGCGGTGGTCATGACGTCAGTAACCTGCGCCATGCAGAAGTTCCGAAGGTACTTTCGAAAGTAATTTAAAAGAATATTCTTAATATCATTAATGCTGTTTTTACCTTGGAAGAATTAAATTTGGTTTTATAGGATTATGTTGAATTTATTGCTTCCGTTTAATCTGTAGGCCAATAGCGATTAAGAGTATGGCTCGCCTTTGTGCGGAACAGCCAGCTTTCACAAAACCTTTTGGAACGCCCCCTACCTTTTGTTTCACCAATGAGAAACCTTTTGGCATGCCCCCACCTTTCGGCACGCCCATTGCTCCAAGCTCCCAGTTCTACCCCTTAGCCCTTCCCCTTTCCCCTACCCCTATGTTTCGTGCGTTCACGTGAAGGGGGTTAACAAATACAACCTTTGACTTTAACTTAAGAACAGCTAGTGTGACTAACCATGTTAAGAGACGTTTGTATCCTCAAAAATAATTGTAATTTGTTTTTGATTATTGATAAACTAAGACGTAAACTTGCGGTGGTCATGACGTCAGTAACCTGCGCCATGCAGAAGTTCCGAAGGTACTTTCGAAAGTAATTTAAAAGAATATTCTTAATATCATTAATGCTGTTTTTACCTTGGAAGAATTAAGGTACTTTCGAAAGTAATTTAAAATAATATTCTTAATATCATTAATGCTGTTTTTACCTTGGAAGAATTACATTTGGTTTTATAGGATTATGTTGAATTTATTGCTTCCGTTTAATCTGTAGGCCAATAGCGATTAAGAGTATGGCTCGCCTTTATGCGGAACAGCCAGCTTTTACAAAACCTTTTGGAACGCCCCCTACCTTTCGTTTCACCAATGAGAAAACTTTTGGAACTCCCCTACCTTTCGTTTCACCAATGAGAAAACTTTTGGAACTCCCCTACCTTTCGTTTCACCAATGAGAAACCTTTTGGAACGCCCCTACCTTTCGTTTCACCAATGAGAAACCTTTTGGAACGCCCCTACCTTTCGTTTCACCAATGAGAAAACTTTTGGAACTCCCCTACCTTTCGTTTCACCAATGAGAAACCTTTTGGAACGCCCCTACCTTTCGTTTCACCAATGAGAAAACTTTTGGAACTCCCCTACCTTTCGTTTCACCAATGAGAAACCTTTTGGAACGCCCCTACCTTTCGTTTCACCAATGAGAAAACTTTTGGAACTCCCCTACCTTTCGTTTCACCAATGAGAAACCTTTTGGAACGCCCCTACCTTTCGTTTCACCAATGAGAAAACTTTTGGAACTCCCCTACCTTTCGTTACACCAATG
>NW_015541004.1:16436-26494 GCF_001515605.1 Sinocyclocheilus anshuiensis | reverse complement strand
GAGTCAGCAGTTTACTGTCGGGGATTTGTCGTGTCGCGCCGCATCCAAGACAGCATCACTGATTATAACCAGTTCTTGTATTTTATTGCGTCCGGTGTAGACACGATGTAAGTCAATGTAGCTTTCTGATGCTGCGTTTGAATTTTCATGCCACATTATTTGAACGGTGGTAAATATACGGCCATCAGACAGAACAGGCATGTTGTCGATAAGTGAAAGAGCAAAATAAGGATGGCAGAGCAAAGTGTGGATGCGCTGTCCTTGAAGGACGTTCAACTCGGTTTTGTTCATATTTTGCTTAACCTATAATTTTAAATGACAGATGTCGTTTTTACTTATTTATTTATTTTTCTCTGCGACTCTTTTCTTACTGTGTTAACAGCAAAATGTTAAACGAATTTTGTATTTTGACAAGATGAATAAAAATAAGAAATGCAATTTTTGTACAACCTACATTTTTATTTTCTCTGCGGCACTTTTTTCCTACTGTGTTGACAGCAAGATAAACTAATTTTGTGTCTTGACGACGAATAAAATAACAAATAAAATTTTGTGCAGACTACACTTTTATTTGTTAGCCTATCTCTCTCTTTCAGTAGCGGAAATTTAAATGTGAGATTCTGGAAACGAGATCTAAATTTAGCTGGAACGGTCGGGCCGGGAAGAAAATTATTCTAAGCGGACAGCCGGTGAACAAAGAGTGAATATATCGCGGGAGCGGGTGGGTGCGGATTATAACCTCGCGGAAGCGGGACTAAAAAAACAGTCCCGCACAGGCCTCTACTGAGAGGCGCGTTCTGTGAGCGCGCTTTCGGTGTGTGAGCACAGAAACCCGTCGGCTTTCAAGTACTGGACAAGACTTAAAAACACATGCAAATACTGAATATCCCTTTTGTGATAATGCATTGAGTGACATTTCCGTCAACTGTCCCTGGACTCGGTTGGACTCTTGACATATTTTCCGAGTCCGAAAGGCTCGAGTCCGAGTCAATTCCGAGTAAAAATGCATTCGAGTCCGTGACAAGTCCGAGTCCTTTAAAAAAACTGTACTTGAGACCGGACTCGAGTCCGAGTACAAGTCCGAGTACCCCGGACTCTTGACATATTTTCCGAGTCCGAAAGGCTCGAGTCCGAGTCAATTCCGAGTAAAAATGCATTCGAGTCCATGACAAGTCCGAGTCCTTTAAAAAAACTGTACTCGAGACTGGACTCGAGTCCGAGTACAAGTCCGAGTACCCCAACTCTAAATAATACCCAGTGCAACTTATAACATCCAAGTAAAAGATATAACACCAACATGTTAGAAAAAAATTATAATAAAAAAACAGAATCACTGAGGCCCCGTCCATACGGAGACGCGTTTAGCTGTATACACATACATTTTGTATCGTATAGGTGTTTCGTCCAGACGGATCCAGCGTTTTGGGAGAGTGAAACCGATATTTATTTTAAACCAGGTCCCAAAGTGAATAAATCTGAAAACGACGCCCCTTGCATTTTCGAGTGGACAGCAAATCCACTCTGTGGATATCTCTGTGGCAGAATTACAGCGCCATATACTGGTCTGGCATGAATACTACATCGTTTTGTGTCGGTTTCGTGCGGACGCAGATATTTCTTGAGACAAGGGGGAAAAAAGATTTTATAGGGAAAGCTCTGGCTTCGTGTGGACGTAGCCTGAGTTGGAAAAAGGATCACACCCCCCTCTCCTAAAAATGACTTGTAAACTCAATCATGTGTAGCTAATCACCTTCTCAATAGCAAACAAAGCCATCTGACTGTCAACTGTGATCAGCTGTGGTCATTATGATTTGCTCATGAAAAGAGCTTTCCTGGAGCGTTTCAGTCTGTGGTAGTGCAACTGAAGCAAACAATCAAGTATGGGTGGCAAGGCACTGTCAAAAGTTCTCCGGGATTGAAGATGTGGACAGACACAATTCAGGAGATGGATACAAATAAAATTTCAAAGGCTTTATCAATGCCTAGAAGCACATTGAAGTCTGTGGAAGGTATTTGGTACAACACAGACCCTCCCTGGATCAGGATGCCGCTCCAAACTGGATAAAAGAGCCAGGAGGAAACTGCTCAGAGAGGCGACCAAGAGGCCTACAGCAACTCTGAGGCAGTTGCAGGAATTTATGACAAAGAAAGGCCACATACAAAGAAAGGCCACATACAGTCACGACTGAGCTTTGCCAAAACACACCTTGAAGATTCTGAAGTTAGATGAGACTAAAATGGAATTATTTGGCCTCAACATCAAACGATATGTCTGGCGGAAATCCAATACAGCTCACCATACAAATAACAGCATTCCTACAGTAAAGCATGGAGGTAGTAATATCCTGTTATGGGTGTTTCTCTGCAGCAGGGACTGGAGCACTTGTCAGGATAGAAGGAAAATGGATGGGGCAAAATACCGTCAAATTCTTGAGGAAAATCTGCTGCTCTCTGCCAGAAAGTTGTCAATGGGAAGAAGGTTTACCTTCCAACATGACAATGACACAAAGCACACAGCGAAACTGAGCACACAGTGGTTGAAGGAGAAAAGGCTGAATGTCCTTGCATGGCCTAGTCAGAGCCCAGACTTAAATCCCACTGAAAATCTGTGGAATGACTTGAAGACTGCAGTCCACAAACAGTCACCATCAAATTTAACTGTTCTTGGGTCTGTGCTAACCTGTAAAAATAGTCTGTAAAAGGTCTGTAAAAATGCTTTCTGGGACCTAGTATGGATTTGTATTGGCTGCCATTGCTTTGCCACAAACATGACAGATAAGCGCAAAAAGACACATGACTAAAACGGGCAGATACAAATAAAGGGCAAGTTTGCTTATAGTGCTTTTTACATTACACATTGTTTTGGAGCAGCTTTACAGAAATTCCGACTTCATTTTATAGTTACACCGAGCTACCAAAATAAATAAATAAAGTAACAAATATACAAAGTGCACCATTTGACTGAGGAAATTCAAATGCAGAGCTGATTCAGCCTATGCTGAAGAATCAGTTTAGTTTTTATTTTCATCATTTCATATACGTGTGAAATATTGTTTTTATCTGTCTTAGACCGATAGGCTATGTAATTTGGGAGGAATTTGTTTATTCAGAGCCGCCATGCGACCGCTTCTAATAATATGACATCAAGCACGTCAAGCTCGTGATTTTCTTGATCCATCTTTTGTGTCAGTAAGTTTAAGCAGTAGGCCTGAAGGCTGCACAGATGTAGGCTACATACCACGAAAATAAATGCTAAACGATAAACATAGATTGACACTGTATATCTAAGCCTCATTAAGAATGCCTACTGTTAACATAAATTACCATTGATGACATACACATCATATATTATGTTGTCATGGTAACGCCCTGACTAAAGTGCTGCAGTTTTATAGTTCTGTCTCCACCAATAATATAATGAAATTTTGAGCAAACAAAAAGGTTATTTATGTTGTTTGAGTGTCAAAGGTGTGCTGTTGTGTTGAACACTGATGCAGTAACATCAATGAATCCTACTTCTTGTTTTGTCAAACACATTTTCGGGAGGAAAAAATAGTTGGATGTTAATGTTATTTGTGTGGTTCTCTTTCCCTCTGATTCACAGACAAGGCCCAAGCATAGTCCCAAACAAAACGGCATGAATTAGCTGTTTTAACTGAAAGAAACTTGACATATCTTAAAATATGTCAGTGCCATTGTTTTGTCTCAAGTTGCACACCAGGAATTTATTTATTTTTTGTTGTTAGATACTTAAGTGTCCTAATTGAACTATGGCCTAATCATGGCTTAATCTAAGCCCTGTCTGTGAAACTAGACCTTTATGTTGTATCATGGACACAATTTACAAATCAACCACTAGAGGTCCCTTTAGTGCTGTATAACCAGTAAAGACACGACTGATTTACTGTAAACTGCATGGAGGTTAATAACCATAACCATTCATGTTTACTGAAGCATTAGCACTAGCAATGCATTTAATACTGATAAGAAGTACAGGACAATTGTTGTTGTTAGCTTGTCAAAACATATTTATTTAACTATTTATAAATGTTATATTGATATAAAAAGTTACAAACTATTTACAGTATAACTGACATTATTTGGCATAGCTTTAAATGAGAATGTGATGTATAACTTGTGAACTACTTTGTTCAGATTTCTCTATCTGAAGTATATTTCTGGTTTCTTACGCCCCGGAAAATACTGAAAAAACAACAACAAACTATAAAGCAAAATAAACAAAGCACTCTATGCTATTGACAGATTAAACTCATACTTAAAAAGAGACACACACAAAAAAAATTCTTAGACGCACACATCATTAAACAAAGAAGATCCAGCACAAATGGGTTAAAGAGATCCCTCACAAAGGGTTAAAGAGAACAAATGCGTTTTAATGTGGCAGCTGAACATGTTTATAGTGGTTGTGATCTGAATCGATGGGTTAATTATTCCACAATAACGTCATCCAACAATGCATTACTCAGAAGTCTAGACTGATGCCTGAACAAAGGTTTTGTGTTTGCTGGTCTCTCATCTAATTCTGCTGTAGATCACTGATACGTTTTCCACAGTTTGAACATTTGATCTCCTGAAAAACAACAAAGAAACAATGATGTTACAGCTTATATGACCTATGTGTGCTGGTTAAGTTGGTTTATTCTCACCCCACTGCAGCATCAGGCTGATGAACTCTTATATCGTTATAGTGACATTCATTGTCTTCCCGTCTGTTTGTCTCTTTCTTTCGAAATTGGACAGTTGTGTACTGGATCTCCTCAGTTTCTCTGGATTCAGGAGTTTTTGCTCTAAATCTGCTGGCTTTCACACTGGCTTACGGAGCGTCATTGACTGTATCAGGTTCAGAAAGAGGCTCGTCATGATCAAAAAGAGCCTTTTAATAATGATAAATCGACAAGGAACAAATAGGAGATTGTAGGAGTGGTAGCACAAAACCGTAAACGAGACCGGACAAAGAACTAAGGAAAACTCAAGACTTAAATAGACAGTTGATGATGAATTGAAACAGAACAGGTGTGGAGATTTAATGCTGCGTTCCTCAGAAGTCAGATGTCGGAGCTGGGAATGACATCCCATCCAAGTGGACCATGTTCCAGTATAGAGAAGTCAGAAAACCAAGATGGAGGTGTGCATTGTTGGCAATACCAGTCAATTAAAAACACATAAAAAGCAGTATTTTGCACAGATAATGCCATAGTAACATGTCCACAAATAGTGGATGGATAGTACTGTAACTTTAACTGAAAATTGAGTGTTTACTATTGTCATTTTGCATTATTGACAAACTATTTTCCTATTTAATACTGTAAAGTTGCTTTGAAACAATCTGTATTGTTAAAAGCGCTATATAAATAAAGGTGACTTGACTTGACTTCTGTGTGCACCACTAGCGTAGCCAGAAAAGAGACTCTTGTGTGTGCATCAGAAAAACTGGGTGTGCCACATTTATTGTCAGAATAATGTGCTATAAACCCTGACTCTGCCTATCACTAACGTTACAGAATAGACTGGGCTGATGTGTAAAACTATACTTAGGCTCGCCACATAACCATAAAACTAGGCTGGCAACAACATCACTGCCTTTGATAGTGCCTGTAACAATAGAGCCTATGAATGAATGAAAATTAATATTTTTAATGAAAGAGATCTTAGAAAGCGTGGGCTGCTTTTGGTGCTTGAATTTGTGCTTCAATATTGAGGTCAAAGTTTAAGAATACGGGTAATTCCTGTTATACAGTGACTTTTATGTCTCAATTATTTATTTACTCATATTTTCTCTAAAATGAGGCACATATTTATAAGAAATGGCTTAAATTGTATATTTAGGTCTTCTTTATCACTTAAACAGAGATAATAGATTATAAATACTATTTTGTATTTTACACACCTTTTTATTGATATATGCATTCAATTTTATTATGTCCTCAGTGCAAAGTAATCAACTTCCACAAGAAATATAACCCATGAAATTATAAAAAACTCAAAATATTTTTTAATTATGTTATAGACTAGGCTAAACTGCCTCTAATCATACATATAAATCATGTGAAAAAATAAAAAAATAAAAAAAATAAATAAATAAAAAAAATATATATATATATATATATTTTTTTTTTTTTACAATTTTCTTCAATTACCGTGTCCCTGAAGTCATCTTCCACCCTGTTAGTACATACTTTCTCGCCTTGCAAAACCGACTGCAATTTCATTGAGACCATTTTCAAGAAGTGACATCATTTATTTTTCCCACTGGAATTCAACTGTACAAACTGAGGTAAGCTTCAACTCTCACTCCTAACTTTTTTTTAGTTTTTGAAATGTTATCCTGCTTGTCCCGCCCTTAAAGTTCCACCCTGTTAGGCTATATTATGGAGAATGTTTGTCCTATCAAAAAAATGTAAAAACAAATCTGACATAGTTATAAAAGTTCTGTTAATCTGTAGAAGGTTAGCTAGCTAAATGTTGATCACTCAAAGAGCTATGGCTAATTTAGCTCAAATTTTTCCAGGGTGGAAATTCTAATAGAATAAATAGTATTTAGTGTATATAGCAAATTCTATACATGTGTGTATATATATATATATATATATATATAAGATACTGTGGGGTAAAAAAAAAAAAAAAAAAAAGACCACCCACTAGGCTGAGCAGGGAAATATTAAAATACTGAATACAATTAACGCAGCATCCATTTTTTCCATCATAATTTGTCTAGCGTTACATTATATGATGACGCTCTTATTCACGCAGATGCTTTTAAACCACTCAAGTGCCACAAGACAAATGAGAATGCGCTGTCTGTGCATGTCATGTTCTATGTAGAACATGACATTCACAGACAGCGCATTCTCGTTTGTCTTGAGTATGAGTTTCCTCATAAGCACAGTCTTAAATGAGTAAAATAACATCTTAAATGAAGTTAAAGAGTTGTGAGAAAATGAGATGCGCATCAGATCTGCACCATGTGCAGCAGGGGCAGGTCTTAAAGTCACAGCAGCAAACAAAGGAATCAAGAAATCAAAGAACAAAGGTAACAGAGATAATTGCAGCTATAATATAGATTAGTCTATATTTAATTTATAATTTATGCAGTTAAGACTGTAAAGTGTTTGATAACTTTATTTCTGAATACTTTATTTATAATAAATTTAAATATTTATATTATATTATAAATGTATGATATTATATTATATTATATTATACATATTTAAATAAATATTTTCCTACACTCAGTGTCAAAGATGGTTCTTTAAAGGTTCTTTACATGTAGCTCATATGCTGAGATGTTTCTTTGCATTAGAGTTTAAAGTTCTTTTTTCCCGCCTTTTTGGTTTTCAAATCTGTAACTGTCAAAGCCACATCATTACTGGTTTTCTGGAGCTCAAGACAGACTGTCAGTGTACTCTCAATAGGTAAATGATTTATTTCTTAAAATTTGTTAAAGTTTTAACTTTCAAATTGTAATAATAATATAAAGATACTGATTAATGAAAATAAACTGTTATTAAAAAGGGTATTTATAACACTAGGTCCTACACAGAACTTTCAAAGCACGGTTCTTTATAGAACCTTATAAAAAAAGGGCCTACATAGAACTTTCAAAGCACGGTTCTTTATAGAACCTTATAAAAAAGGGCCTACATAGAACTTTCAAAGCACGGTTCTTTGTAGAACCTTATAAAAAAGGGCTCTATACAGCACCAAAAGGGGTTCTGCTATTGTTACAAGCCAAAGACCCTAATTTGGTACTGTTTAGAACCATTTTTCTTAACTTAAAGTCCCCCTGTAGTGAAAAGATAGTTTTTTATGTTGTTTATTTGTCTTTATGGTGTTTTTAATATGCTTTTAGACAAACCATGTGCCAATCTATTAATCAACACCATTGTTGAGTATTTTCTCCTTAAAACTGTAGTTTCCCAAAGGCTGACCCAGAAATATGGTTTGAAACAGCCCTCGGTTTGCTACGTCACAAACCAATAACCAATCACATCAAGGGATCAATTCCTGTGGAGGCGGGACTAATTTGCATATTCATAGATCCGTGTATAATAAATGAGGCAAGGGTGTAGAGTTACATTCAAGCTATTTTAAGGCATGAGAAAATGATTTTAACAAGAAAAAACATTTAAATATGTCATTTTGATGTTCAAAGATAAGTTTTAAGGGATAAAATATTTCACTACAGGGGGACTTTAAAAGTTATTTTCCAAAGCCTAATAAATGTTGAAATTGATCGCAGTTATACTGTAATGTGAATGTGTATAAAGTTAAAAAAATCTATTTCGTTATTTTCATAGAAACATCAGTAGCAGTATTAGTATCAGTGATACTGGCCTTCATTCATAAAAAGTTGCAATTAAACAAATATAAAAAAAATACTGTCTTTAAGTTGTTTCTACATTTATTTGGAGAGTAACTGTGAAATTATTACAATATAAAGAATATTTGTTAGAAAATGGCACCACTTACTCCAGCTGAGATGCAGCGTCGCTACAGAGCAAAGAGAGATGCAGACCCTGAAAGGAGAGAAAAGTATCTGCAGAAAGAGAGAGAAATGGCAGCGAGACAGAGAGACAGGGAAAAAGAAACGAGTGGCAGACCTCAGCGAGCGCGAAAAGCGTGCCCGACGAAAAAAATGGAGGTAAAAGAAAAGAGAGGCGAAAGCCAGAAAAAGACCGTAAAAGGCCACGGCGGATCAGAAATGGGGAGAGAGACCGACTGAGGACTCGCGGCCTAAGTGGACGGGCATACAGCCAACGGGGGGGGCTGCCGGCCGGATGGCTCCCCGGCCTGAGTCAGGCGGTGGGGGTATGTGGCGAGGGGGCCGTGGTTTAGCGGGGTTTGCAGCAGGAGGGAGCGGTCGGAGACGAGCAGTGAGTAAGTAGGTCAAGTGCCGACTGAGGACTCGTGGCATAAGTGGACGGGAATACAGCCAACGTGCTCTGAGTTTATGTTATTTGATGCGTGTGATCACGCCTATGCTTATAGTTTTGGAGAACCAAATAAAATTCCACGAGCCTCAGTCACGCTGACTCCGACTTCTTCCTTTCCCCTAAACGAACGTTATCACACTGGTGCCGAAACCCGGGAGGAAGAAGCACGGCCGCCGCTACCATGCAGTCACCGCCAACTTCGCTGTTTGCGGAAGTGATTCAGTCGCTCGCGGACCTCCATCAGGAGCACCACCAAGCGCTGCTGGAGATGCGGGACGACCAGGAACGTCGTTTCCGCGCACTGGTGCAGGCGCAGCAGGAGGACCGTGAGCTGTTCTGGAGCTGGATGGACCAGGAGCTCTGGGCAGGGGGGCCGCCATCCCGAAACCCACCTGTGCCCGCGCATGTGCCCCTGAATAAAATGGGGCCCCAGGATGACCCCGAAGCTTTTATCGACCTGTTTGAGAAATCAGCGGAAGTCTGTGGATGGCAAAAGGAGCACTGGCCAGTGCAACTCATTCCTCTGCTTTCAGGGGAGGCGCAGGTGGCGGCCCAACAGCTGCCCATCCAGAATCTCCTGGTCTTCGCCGACCTGAAGCGAGCCATCCTGCAGCGGCCAGCGGTTCCGGTCGCTGGATCTGGGCGAGGGTGGCCGGCCCTTCGTGTTGGCTCAACAGCTCCGGGACGCCTGCCGCAAATGGCTACTGGCTGGGGGAGGCGACGTCGAGCAAATCCTCGATCGCGTGGTACTGGAGCAGTTTATCAGCCGTCTCCCAAGGAAGACGGCAGAGTGGGTCCAGTGCCACCGCCCGGCGTCGCTAGACCTGGCCATCCAGTTGGCGGAGGACCAGATGGTGGCATGCCCAGGAGTCGGCGAAACTCTGCCAGCTGTCTCTCTCTCTCTCTCTCTCTCTTCCCCTAATCCCTCTGTTCCCTCTCGACCTGTCCCTTTTCCCAGGTCCCGTCCGGGTCTTCTTCCCCGAGTTCCACCCCGGGGACGGGGTGGGCCGATCCTGGAGACCTCAGGTAGCCCGAGAGTGCCGCCCCGGGGGGCGGGGCTGGCCAGCGCTGGCGCCGTGGCAATGCCGTTCTCTCCGCTCTCCC
>NW_015541004.1:0-15261 GCF_001515605.1 Sinocyclocheilus anshuiensis | reverse complement strand
TGGTTAATGTATAAATGTTATCAAGTCATCAGATCAATAAAGGCTCTTTAGAATGATTAAAACCTGTTTAATGCTGTTGTTCAATGAAAACATTTGCCAATGTAGATACACAGTTGTGACGAGAGGGGCGGGGCAGAGAGCCGTGGGAACGGAGCGAGGCCGGTGGAGTAATTGCTAATGAGCGACACCTGCGCCACTCACCGTCTCGAGTCTCACGGAGGAGCTCCGGAAGGATAAAAAGGTGGAGTGACGACAGTGAAAGGGAGAGAGGACCAGGCCTGGAGTTTATTTTGGTGTTTTGGTTTTGTTTGTGTGCGACAGTCGTCCACAAGGGGCTGTCGTGCTATTTTGTGTTCATTTTACTATTAAAGTTTTGTTAAAATGTCTGCCGGTTCCCGCCTCCTTCTACGAACGTTATGAACGTTATCACACTGGTGCCGAAACCCGGGAGGAAGAAGCACGGCCGCCGCTACCATGCCAACTTCGCTCGCCGCTACGATGCAGTCACCGCCAACTTTGCCATTTGCGGAAGTAATTCAGTCTCTCGCGGGCCTCCATCAGGAGCACCACCAAGCGCTGATGGAGATGCGGGACGACCAGGAGCGTCGTTTCCGCGCACTGGTGCAGGCACAGCAGGAGGACCGTGAGCTGTTCCGGAGCTGGATGAACCAGGAGGTCCGGGCAGGGGGGCCGCCATCCCGAAACCCACCTGCGCCCGCGCATGTAATAAAATATAAAATGGGGCCCCAGGATGACCCTGAAGCTTTTATCTACCTGTTTGAGAAATCAGCGGTGGATGGCCAATGGCCGGTCCTCGCCGACCTGAAGCGAGCCATCCTGCAGCGGGTCGGCCGGAGCCCAGAACAACATCGCCAGCGGTTCCGGTCGCTGGATCTGGGCGAGGGTGGCCGGCCCTTCGTGTTGGCTCAACAGCTCCGGGACGCCTGCCGCAAATGGCTACTGGCTGGGGGAGGCGACGTCGAGCCAATCCTCGATCGCGTGGTACTGGAGCAGTTTGTCAGCCGTCTCCCAAGGAAGACGGCAGAGTGGGTCCAGTGCCACCGCCCGGCATCGCTAGACCTGGCCATCCAGTTGGCGGAGGACCAGATGGTGGCATGCCCAGGAGTCGGCGAAACTCTGCCAGCTGTCTCTCTCTCTCTCTCTTCCCCTAATCCCTCTGTTCCCTCTCGACCTGTCCCTTTTCCCAGGTCACGTCCGGGTCTTCTTACCCGAGTTCCACCCCGGGGACGGGGTGGGCCAATCCTGGAAACTACCGCTGGCCCGAGAGTGCCGCCCTGGGGGGCGGGTCTGGCCAGCGCAGGCGCCGTTGCAATGCTGTTCTCTCCGCTCTCCCCACGCCAGTCCCTTGACCCACTTCCTGCCATTAGGGCGGCGGGGAAGCCTGGGCCGGCCTGTTGGCGTTACGGGGAGCCAGGGCATTTTATTGATCGGTGCCCAGTAATGGAGGTGGGGGCACTGATCCGGGTCCCGGATGACCCACAGGCTGCCCCCGATCAAGCTGGACTGTACCAAATACCTGTGAGTATTAAGGGGGGTACCTATCTGGCTTTGGTGGATTCGGGTTGTAACCAGACCTCGATCCACCAAAGTCTGATTCAGCTCGGGGCATGGGATAAAAGACGCGTGGTTCCGGTACGGTGTGTGCACAGGGATGTGGTAAAGTATCCTGTAATGCCCGCGGTTATTCAATTTCGGGGGAAAAAGCATAGTGTAGCGGTTGCAGTTAACCCGCACCTCCGACATCCGCTGATTTTGGGGACAAATTGGCCAGCGTTTCGTCAATTAATGGAGTATTTGTGTGCGGATGTCTCTTGTGGAGAAAGAAAGCCGGAGAGCACGGCGGACACGCAGGTGGGAGTGGCTGAACCGGGACCGCGGGATACTAAGCCAGGGGAACGGAGCGCGGATGAGAGGCTAACCCTCACTGAGCGTGATGATTTTCCCCTGGAGCAGTCCCAGGATGACACACTAAAATGTGCATTTGAACAGGTCCAATCCATCGATGGTCAGCGTCTCCAACCGGCTCGTCCGCTGTCCCATCCCTATTTTGCTATTTTAAAGGAACGGTTGTACCGAGTGACACAAGACACTCAGACAAAATGGGATACAACCCAACTATTAGTACCTAAAAGCCGTCGGGAAATGCAATTCCAGGCGGCTCATTCTAATCCAATGGCGGGACATTTGGGACAGGCAGCGACACTAAACCGTCTCATGACTCGATTCTTTTGGCCAGGCATTCACGAGAATGTGCGCAGGTGGTGAAAGTCAGCTGGTAAATCTACCGACCTCCCCAAAAGCGCCTTTGCGCCCTCTCCCTCTTATGCAGGTCCCCTTCGAAAGAATTGGTATGGACCTCATCGGGCCATTAGAACGGTCGGCAGAATTGGTATGGACCTCATTACAGTTTGCATTAGTGCTGGTGGACTATGCAACCCGATACCCGGAGGCAGTAGCGCTTCGCAACATTTCAGCGAAAAGTGTAGCGGACGCACTGTTTTGATTAATCTCCCGAGTGGGAATCCTAAAAGAGATTCTCACTGACCAAGGCATGGCGTTCATGTCACGTACGTTACTCGAACTGTACGAATTGTTGGGCATTAAATCGATTCTCACTCGCGTCTACCACCCACAAACAGACGGGCTGGTGGAACGATTTTACTATGCAACCCGATACTCGGAGACAGTAGCGCTTCGCAACATTTCAGCGAAAAGTGTAGCGGACGCACTGTTTCGATTAATCTTCCGAGTGGGAATCCCAAAAGAGATTCTCACTGACCAAGGCACGGCGTTCATGTCACGCATGTAAATCGATTCGCACCAGCGTCTACCACCCAAAAACAGACGGGCTGGTGGAACAATTTAATCCCACATTAAAAACCATGATTCGGAAGTTCGTTCACGAGGACGCTAAAAATTGGGATAAGTGGCTGGAGCCCTTCTTATTCGCTGTGCGGGAGGTCCCGCAAGCCTCCACGGGGTTTTCCCCCTTCGAGCTTCTCTATGGACGGCAGCCCTGCAGGGTGCTGGATGTCCTGAGGGAAACTTGGGAGGACGGACCTTCAGAAAGCCGAAATGAAATTCAATACGTTTCAAAACCTGAGAACAAAACTCCACACCTTGGGGCGGCTGTCAATGTATATAACTCCCCTATATAACAGGGGAGCCAGACTACGTAAATTTGCACCGGGAGAAAAAGTTATTGTATTACTTCCCACGTCTAGCTCTAAATTACTCGCCAAGCGGCATGGGCCTGTAAGATTATTGATGCCATTTGGCTGGATCAGAAGAAGGTAACAGTCTGAAAAAACAAGGAATCTCGCAAGCCTAAAGCAACACACCCAACTGAGAGAAACAAAAGCTCCACACCTTCACTCTTCCCCTCTCTCCCCTCATTTCCATCTGAACACAGGACACTGCAGAGGTCACCAAAACCACCTTTCTTAATCAGAGTTTATTACAATGCAACAATTCATGTTTGATGTCGTTTGAAAGGTCTCTGTGTGTCTGGTAAAGGGGTCTCATTCTCTTAACAATAGAACAGGTAGCCATAAATATTGAAAGCAGACTACTCCCAGGTCTTTCACACAAATTACCTTCTGTATGTAAATGAGATACAGCCTCCCACAGAAATCAAGATAATTCACTTGAAACCCCCTAAAGAGATATGCTAAAATGCTGCAATAAAACAGACAATACCATTTGGTATCTACAGGGTTCTTCTGGATATTTAAGAGAGAGTGACAAAGAGCTCAGGTAATCTGTAGGCAGATCTCCCGCACATCTGTTGTGCGTAGTCCTCATTATCAGGTAACATTTATACATTCTCTCATTTCGGTATTACTGACTGTTTTGTATGATTGATTAATTGTTTTCTATTGTTTGATTGGATTTTGAATTATTATGTTGATTACCTGATTAATAAATTGTTATGTTTGAATTCATTCTGATTACTCTGAAGTTATTTTCTCAAGTAGATTAAGTGAAGGCTTATGTTTTCCACAAAGCTGTGCCCAGGGTTAAGTGCATACTAAATCTGAGCATGGGCACATCAGGTGAGGTTACTAACCGCTTGACGTTAGTTTAAGTTGTACTCAGTTACGTTAACCATGTATATGATTTCAGCTTTAATTAAGTTGTACGTAGTTATAGTAACTATCGGGGGCTAGACTAAGGGTCTAGCAGAACCGCTGATTAATGTTTGAGCATTACATGGGTAAAGACAAGGGGTTCTAGAAGAACCGCTGATTAATGTTTGAGCATTACATGGGTAACTGTAGGGGGCTAAACAGAGTATTAGCCACAAACCTCTGGATAAGGATCAGACTGGTGAGTTTTGTGATCGTGGAGCCCACGCATAGCGGCCGCCGTGTGGCATCAACATAGATTCCTAATGAACGAGAAAATACAAAGTAAAGAGTAAAACAGAATGATCAAACATTCACCTAAATTTAATAGATAACAAACAACTCTTCTAACCCTTTTCATTTTTTGAAGCCAGATGAATAAAAGAGGTAAAGCATAAGAAAATGTATTTAATGTAACATTGTTGTGATGCATAAAAGGAAAGACAGCAACACGCAAGAATCCTTCTACCGGATCACTGGCTACCATCGTTGGACCAGTGGGCGGACCTTACAGGCCCTTCGAGGTCACACGGCGAATTGGAGATATTGATTATGAGGTAATTCGTACAGACAGGGGCGGAGCGCATCAGATCTACCACCTCAACCTCCTCAAAAAGTGGAGCGAGGCGGAATCAGTGATGTTAGCGACGGCAGTGAGTGAGGAGGATGATCTCGGGCCAGAGGCGAACATCAAACACCAATCCCTGGCTCTGGCCCCTGGAGGAGATCACCTCTCGCCCTCGCAGCTCACTGATGTAGCTAAGCTACAGGCCGCTTTTGCGAATGTGTTTTCGCTCCTGCCTGGCCGAACCGACCTCATACAGCACCATATTGAGACTGAGCCGGGAGTGGTGGTTCGCAGTAGCTATATCGGTTACCTGAACACAAAAAAAGGTAGTTCAGACAGAATTCGAGGCAATGCTAGAGATGGGAGTAATAGAGGAGTCCCACAGCAATTGGAGAGATGGGGGTAATAGAGGAGTCCCACAGCGATTGGGCGAGCCCGATAGTTTTAGTACCTAAAACAGACGGCTCCGTGCGATTCTGTGTGGATTATCGCAAGGTGAATGCTGTGTCGAAATTCGACGCATATCCCATGCCGGGTTGACGAATTACTTGATTGGCTGGGTACAGCTCGATTTTATTCGACACTGGACTTGAGGAAAGGATATTGGCAGATCCTCTTATCACCATTATGCAAAGAAAAAACAGCCTTCACAACGCCGTTTGGATTACACCAGTTTATCACGCTTCCTTTTGGGCTGTTCGGGGCACTGGCCACGTTTCAGCACCTCATGGACAAAATCTTACGGCCACATGCTGCGTATGCCGCTGCCTATCTTGATGACATTATCATCTATAGTAATGACTGGCAGTGGCATATGGAGCACTTGTGTGCCATACTGAGGGCGCTGAGGAGGGCCGGGCTGACGGCCAACCCAAAGAAGTGTGCGATTGGGCGTGTGGAGGTCCGGTATCTGGGCTTCCACTTGGGCCACGGGCAGGTGCGTCCCCAAATGAATAAGACTGCAGCGGTTGCAACTTGCCCGAGACCCAAGACCAAAAAGGAGGTGAGGCAGTTCCTGGGGCTGGCGGGATATTATAGAAGGTTTGTACCCAAGTATTCGGACCTCACCAGCCCGCTGACTGACCTCACTAAAAAGGAAGCGCCAGATCCGGTCCAGTGGACGGAGTTGTGCCAGCGGGCTTTCACCCAGGTAAAGGCTGCCCTGTGTGGGGGACCGCTGTTACACTCTCCTGACTTCTCTCTCCCCTTCTTGTTGCAGACGGACGCCTCGGACAGAGGCTGGATGGCTCCCCGGCCTGAGTCTGGCAGTGGGGGTATGTGGCGAGGGGGGCGTGGTTTAGCGGGGTTTGCAGCGGGAGGGAGCGGTCGGAGACGAGCGGTGAGTAAGTAGGTCAAGTGCAGAATGACATTCACCTGCTTCTACTTACAGTGATTGGCGTGGGGAGACCGTAAAAAAAGGCCACGGCGGATCAGAAGTGGGGAGAGAGACCGACTGAGGACTCGCGGCCTAAGTGGACGGGAATACAGCCAAAGTGCTCTGAGTTTATGTTATTTGATGCGTGTCATCACGCCTATGCTTATAGTTTTGGAGAACCAAATAAAATTCCACGAGCCTCAGTCACGCCGAATCCGACTTCTTCCTTTCCCCTAAACGAACGTTATCACAACCCACTGAAAGTGACAGGAAAACCTGTATATGTAAAACCCATGAAAATATCGGGTTAATGGCCAGTACCCTGTTTAAATGTGGGCTTTTATCCTCCAAAAACCTTGAAGAGATGGCTGATGCGACAGTGTGCAACCCTGACTCAAAAGCCTGTGCATACGGCGAATGTTTAAGTTGCCGCACTACTGCTGTGACCATGGTGAGACCTGCCTCCAACAATGCCATTTTACTCAATCAGTGGTCAACCGAGACATCCACATCACAAGGAGAAGAAGGCGATAATAACTGTCAAAAAAGAACTGACCAAGACTGAGGATGAAGTTGTTGATCAATTCCAGGAAAAAATGGTCAAATTCAAGCAACATCTATTCAACATACGTTGGCAGTATAAGGCCTACAGGCAAGTTAGAGAAGATCTCAAGGTCCATGAATGTTTAATTCATGTGGACTTCAGTGAAAACTATTTGTGCAAATATGCAAATGAAGTGCAGTCTGTCCATTTTGGGGAATCCCATCAGCAGGCAACCCTGCACACTGGCGTATTATATACAGCAGCACAGAATCCTATAGCATTCTGCTCCATTTCCCCTTCACGGAGACATGATCCACCGGCAATTTGGGCACACCTGGATCCAGTCAAGGTTTCCCCAGGTGACTCGGCTCCACTTCTTCAGTCATGGGCCGGCAACTCAGTACAGACAGAAGGGAAACTTCCGTCTTCTTTCCACTGAGCCCTTCAAAAGAGGCTTTGATGTCGATTGGAATTTCTTCGAGGCTAATCATGGCAAAGAGGCACCGGATGGTGTTGGGGGGAGCCTGAAGCGGTCAGCTGACAGGCTAGTGTGCTTAGGAGAGGACATCCCTGATGCAGAGGCGCTCTTTAACAAGCTTAAGCTCCAGGAATCGGTTGTGGAGCTGTTCTTTGTCAGTGAGAACAGTGTGGAGGAAAAGGTGAAGGAAATGCTGTTGGTAAGTGCAATTTTATCGCGGTAATTTTGTCTTTAATTTCAACTAAGAACAGTATTACATATAAAAATAAAAAAGTGTCAAAAAACTACACTCACCTGAAAAAACAAACAAAAACAAACAAACAATAAGAAATCTGATGAAACAATGAAAATTAATTATTTTTTTTTTTTTTGTAGGTGCCCCCCTTAACTGCCATGAAGGGAACCATGAAAATCCATCAGGTGATCAGTACCTTGCCAGGGAAAATCCAGTACAGAGACATAACCTGTCTCTGCCAAAGAGAGCAGGCAGTCATGGACTGTCCATGCTTCAGTCTCAAGGAGGCAACCCTTCATGCTGATGTGGGATTGAATTTAAAATCAAAGGTTCCAACAACTTCATGGCGACCAGAGGTCATTACCATCGACCATGTTGGCAGGTGGTGTATGGTGAAATATGATGATGACCACTACCCTGGCATCATCATGAATGTAGAGGATGACAACATACAGGTCAACTGCATGCATCGCAATGGCATCAATAAATTCTTCTGGCCGGGCCCAAGAAAAGACATCAGCTGGTATGCTGACAATCAGATAGTGTGCCTGATGAAAGAACTGAACAGCATATATATGTTTTTGAGTAAAATGTTTGTATTATTTACCACCCTATTGGCAAAAATGGGCACAAAAAAGTACCTGTTCTTAATAATCCAAGACATATTCTATTCATCAATAATTGTTTTGTTATTGTTTTGAAAATAAAAAAATAATAAGATGGCATAAGGGACATATACTATCCAAGAAAAGCTCATTATTGTTTAACATTTACATTATTAACATGTTGTGATAACTATCTATATGTCCCTAACAGGGTGGAATATTTTCATGGCCAGTGTCTGAACAATCTACCCATAATTATTATTTTTTGAGTCCCCGAGCTTGACCAATATGTATTCCTAATAGTTAAACATGTCACTATTTTGGTAGAATGCAAAAAACATAAAAATCATTAACCTTTTTTTCCAACACCAAAATGTTACCGCATACCAGGAATGACCCAAACGCTAGAAGTAAAAATTGAAAAAATGTGTATGTTTTTTCTCTTTTTATCAACATTAATTACAATAGTGAAAGACTTCTTCCCTCAGGTAGATTGCATGTTTTCTTGCCTAGCTGGATGTTGTGCTCATGATCAATAATCACGCTGCTTGCATTCGCACAAACTGATTTGCCTTAATCAAAACGCGGACCGTGCGAGTGCCGCTCACTGTGAACCGGGAGCGACCAGCCGGCAGAGGATTCCGCTTGGTCTTAAAGCCGTCCTCGAAAGGCTATGTTCGCAAATGAAACAATGATTTGTGCATAAAGAATTATTACTTATCAATTGAGAATTTGTTATTTGTATGGTCTGGTGGTCATACGGTGTATGCCTGCGAATATGGGACAAACTGTTCCGTATAGCTTTCATACGGAACGCTTCTTTGATTCCGTATCATATGGAATGGTTGGCAACCCTACCTGTTGATGCCGGGCCAGGGGAGGGAGAAACATCCTCATCAGGTGTAACGTTAGGCCTTGCGTCCGGCTGTCCATCAAGATAAGGGTTTTTAAAAAAGAAATTAAGCAGGGAGCTCTTCGACATATTGGTAGCTAGCAAGGTTTAGTCAAAGATTCTCTATTGTTTAGAATGCATGGCAAACACCTCGCAAGATGCTGGGGTCACACGTCACAGTCAGTGGATGTTTGCGGATTGGTTGGCAGTCCAAATGTCGGCAGATATTTTCTTTAACGAAAATCATTTAAAATTTAAAATATATTTTAAATGAACAAACATTGCAAGTAAACAACAATAGACCAAGTTTAGAAAAAAAAAATGTTATTAAGACTATTCAATTAATTCTACATCTATTTTTAGGTGTGCCAGCTACCACTGTGGATGGCACCGACACACTCTGGCACACCCGTGGCTATGCCATTAGTGTGCACCACTGAGTTCATTGAGACTCAGACAAACATAAGTGCTAATAGACAATATATTACTACTGTTTCTCTTCGGTTGATGGACTGAGCAGCCATTGCCTATTGGATTCAGAAGTTGGATTTGTTGTCAGAATTTCCAACTTCTGAGTCCAAATGAAACACACCATAATTAACAACCATAACTGCTAGCAAGGTTTAGTCAAAGATTCTCTATTGTTTAGAATGCATGGCAAACACCTCGCAAGATGCTGGGGTCACACGTCACAGTCAGTGGATGTTTGCGGATTGGTTGGCAGTCCAAATGTCGGCAGATATTTTCTTTAACGAAAATCATTTAAAATTTAAAATATATTTTAAATGAACAAACATTGCAAGTAAACAACAATAGACCAAGTTTAGAAAAAAAAAATGTTATTAAGACTATTCAATTAATTCTACATCTATTTTTAGGTGTGCCAGCTACCACTGTGGATGGCACCGACACACTCTGGCACACCCGTGGCTATGCCATTAGTGTGCACCACTGAGTTCATTGAGACTCAGACAAACATAAGTGCTAATAGACAATATATTACTACTGTTTCTCTTCGGTTGATGGACTGAGCAGCCATTGCCTATTGGATTCAGATTTGTTGTTGGAATTTACAACTTCTGAGTCCAAATGAAACACACCATAATTAACAACCATAACTAGCAGGAACACAGGCAAACGGGAACAAGGAAAACTAAAAAGCAAATAAGCTAAACTGAGACCGTGAATCTGTGAGGATAGACAATCTTTAGATTTACCTTTTTTATTTTTATTAATTAATGTATTTTTTGACAAAGTGTCAACTTTATGACTGTCCTAAAAATAGATGGTAATTTTAAAAGCATTTACACAATTCTGTGAAGAAGGCGCTCGTGTCAGTGCAAAAACTGCCCTGAAGTGACGTAAAGTGTGCAGTTCAACCGGTGCTTTCTTATCAAGAACGCTTGAGGAAGTTTTTATTTTCTAATGACCAGCTGTACATATTCTCTCACTTGAGAGAACCTTCATGATTGTTCAATATACATACATATACATTTATATTACTGATGACCTTTCGCTAACCTCCAGTCTTTAGTTACTGTTGCTAACTTAGACAGGCTGTACAGAACATCCCATATGAATGAACTAGAGGTGTCCATGCATTGCACTTACAAGTGTGTGCAAATAATAATAATAATTATATAAAATAGAGTTCTGTAGTTCAACAAATCTATTAATATTTTCTTGAACTCATGTTGTTCTGAAGCTGTTTTTCCCAAATTCCAATATACTCTTTTCTGTACAGCGCATTTATACATTACACGAAAAAAAAAAAAAAAAAAAAAGTAAATACATTAATTAGGCATGCTAAAACTTTGTGATTTTAGTTTTATTAAATAATAAAATTTACAATTGCTGAACACTGCACAAATCAAATAATGATTCATCTATCATTAAAACATCCATCAACAAATCAATTAAATACTGATTCACCATTACTATTGTGTTTTTGAAGAAAGAAAAACTGGTTAAAAATATAAAAACATTTTTAGTAAATCAACAATGCAAACTGAAGACATTTATCTAGTTACACATACATAGTATGATACACTGAATATCAGTTAATTGAATAAGCTAAATAAAAAATTTATAGAAAAAATGGTTAATGTAAAAAAAAAAAATGTCATAATGCATATTTAGATTCCTGAACATTCTTGTTATTCTGGAAGAACTAATGCAGCAAGAGTTGAGAGATAAGTAAATTTAAGCAAAGTTACTTGCCCGGAGAGAAAAAAAATCTATATAGTTATAAATATAATTATTTATTGTAGTTATACAAACCATAGTGTATAGTATGTTTATATGGAATGCTTTAACCTGCAGTTACAAATGAATAAATAATGTTTTGATACATAAAACGTTGAATACTGATATTTGAAATTATTTAAAAAATTTAAAAATACTTTAAATGGGAAATTATAACCACCAGTAGGTGGCATCAAGTCACCGTTAATAAGTGAGTCATTGCGATTGAACTGAATCATTTAAACGGTTGATTAATTCAGGAACGAAACACCGTCCTGTTGCTCAGAGATGCAAAACAGTGCTGTGGCTGTGTTTGGAATTATTTATGTTGGCAAAATAGAACAAAAACAGGCAATATGGTGTCTAAAACTTAAGTCTCTTAATATTAATTAATTTGTTGTATAAAATCACATTTGTAATCATGCTGATTTTTGGAGCAACAAATGGTGCTCGATCTTCGTGTGATATTGTTTAACTATATGAAATGATATAAATATATACATTTTCTGCCCCCATATCTTGAATTTTCTGATCATTCTTCATGCATTTTAATACTGAATCCTGCAGTGAAAGAACGCACACGTGCACTAGTCTAACCTACTAGACTTCTTCACGTAGGCCAAATATATGCGTGCACACTGTAGGTGTGTTTTGTTAGATTTTTTTTCAATATACTCTATAATGTCAAATCGCACATCCTTAAAACAACAATTACGATATTATCGCAAACGATATATATCACACACCCCTATAACAAAGGCTATATCACAAATAAAGGCAGTTATTATTGTTTTTGGTATTGACATTTTCAAGTTACTTGTCCGATTGGGCAAGTAAATTTCTCTTTCACTTGCCCGTCCAAAACATTCACTTGTCCCGGACAAGCATTAATGTCGAGTCCTGCAAATGCGAGCTTTATTTACACAGTAGAGTGGTCAAAACAGGCCAGGTCAAAATCCAGCAAACAATATAATCCAAGGCAGAGGCAAAAGAGTAATCCAAATGAACAGGCAATCGTTGAAATCCAAGTGAGCAGTCCAAATTACAAAACAATGAAATAAGACTATGGCAATGGCAATGAAAACGCTTGGTAGAGTCCGCAACAGCTAAAACAATACTTCACAATGTGAGTCAGAATAGGTGTGTTGGACTTCATGCAGCGCTGCGCAGAGCGGGGGGCGGAATTGATAGCGGAGACATCAAGTCGGACACTTTCTGCTCCCGGTATTGACGCGCTCGTGGTGTTTGCATACTCTATCACAGATGAAGTGAATAACATACAATATTTGTCCAATACACAGATGTTTCAGAAACGTTTTCATGAGCAACAGAAACACTTTTTAATATACTGCTTAATACAGCACCATCTGTTCAAGAATAACGTTCAACAAGATTTCAAAAAGTTTTTAGTTTTTAGTCATGTAAACAGCCCCTCATTGAAATTACAAGGTTGTATCTGACATTTTTGTCAAAATTGAGTTATTCACATATTCTTATTCTGTGACAACTTATCTACATTATGTGATTTTTTTTTTGTACATCGTGTACATTTAGGACTTTTTATTTAAAAAACAAAAAGGTTGTATCTACAAAGTTGAACTCTAACTTGGCTCTATAAGTGAAGTGACGTGTGGCCAAGTATGGTGACCCATACTCGGAATTTGTGCTCTGCATTTAACCCATCCAAGTGCACACACACACACACACACAGTTTTGTCTTGGCGGGTGCAGCCCTTAAATTGACTTTGGTTTCTGTAAGTTGTCTGTAATGTGTTCCATTGTGTTCTCTGCTGATGGATTTACTTCTTTACTGAAAGGAAGTGATCACTTTAAAATAGTACAAATCGTCCCCTTGGAATTATAAGGTTGTATCTGACATTTTTGTCAAAATTGAGTTATTCACATATTCTTATTCTGTGACAACTTATCTACATTATGTGATTTTTTTGTTGTACATCGTGTACATTTAGGACTTTTTATTTAAAAAACAAAAAGGTTGTATCTACAAAGTTGAACTCTAACTTGGCTCTATAAGTGAAGTGACGTGTGGCCAAGTATGGTGACCCATACTCGGAATTTGTGCTCTGCATTTAACCCATCCAAGACTGCTTTAGAGTGGGCGGGATTATTCACATGTCGTTATAGTTGCGCCGCCTCTACTGCCGCGACTCCTAAAAAAAACGTTTTAATTCCGCGTTGCCCCATCAAGCTCTCGCTGGATCTGCTCCTCTGCTATAAACGAGAGGAATGTCTGCACTTCCTCAACAGACCACAAAACAGCCATTTTTTGGTTGTTAAAAAAGGTGCGCTTGATCAAAACAGTTGTGTTCGATCCTTCCGGCTGTGCTGATTTAAATCTAGCAGTTCTGTTGTGTTTTTGTCGCAAGTTCAGTGGCGCAGGTAGTGACATTTCTCTCCGGCCAATCCGTGATCAGCAGAGTTTACACGTCAGTGAACCGTACCGTGCCGTACCATGCAGTGGAAAAGCGCCATAATACTGTAAGTATATTTTTCCTGCACAACAATAATTAAATGTCTTCTGTCTAAATAAGTGCAATTCACCTTTATTCCTCAAAGTGGAACTGTTTGATACATAATGATGGCGTAATTTTTTACTCAATTACCGCAGGCATAAAACAAATAATATCATCTGCAAAAATTGAACTGGCTTGAATGTCAGAGCTACTGTCCACAATGAAATATAAGTGTCACTGTCATTTGATGGTGGATGTGGTGAATAGCGATCAAAATATTGATTCTAAAATAACGGAAAACAATAATTTTGAGAATGTGTTTCAGATCGCTAATATGAGCCAGATGAATGTAGGCTTGGGAAATGCACTAATTTAAAAGGTAAAATGTAGTTTAAAAAGGTAATGGAATATGCTTTATTCTTTTGTAATTGTTATTAAAATATCAGGAGAGTTTTATGTTATTGCAGCAGTTAGAGATCCATCCATGTTGGTGTCACACAACAGAAGGATGCAGACAGGTAAGTTGTATAAAACACAAGAGTTTATTGAACAGAGGCACGGAACTGGACAGGAATTCAGACTGGTGAGTAGAATATCAATATGCAGAATGAATGTAGACTTCGCTTGCAGTAATAGTAATGACTCTCTTGCAGAGGAACAGATCCGAAGCAGACAAAGGGCAGATGACGGATGACAGGTAAGGATTCCAATGAGCAGGTATGTAACAGGTAAAGAGTCTTGAGTGTTCGTATGGACAAGACCAGACAAGGGAGTGCAGGAGAAGTTTCTCTTTTTAGTGAGTGTTAATGATGAGTTGCAGGTGCAGTGAATCAGAAGTCCTGGGAAAGTGAACAGGTGGGTGGAATGTGCTGATCTGGTGAAGATCAAGTCTGTTATGGTTGTGACTCCTTGACAGTTGGATATATAGGTCTGGGTCGCTAAAGACCTGAATATGTAATGACTAGCGAAACATTCATGCATTTAAGGGTTAAACTTTGTGAAACAACTTTGCTGAAGCATTGTTTTCTTGCACATATTTTCTTGCAGTTTAAAGTCTGCACTTGTGCAGCTTGTGCACACCGGGACGATTATCACATGACTAAACAAAGAGCGCTAATGTGAGTGTGCACACCGACGCGCAAAACGGCAGGCGTAAAAGCGTCATTAAAAAAAACCCCGCCTTGGGCTGTTTTTTTTGGGGTTTGATGCGCCACGTTAAAAACTGGCCGACCAATGAGATTGACGCTTTTGTTCACATGCCTGGAGCTGCTGAAGTTACAGTAAAACACTACTTGGTGGCGCTCAAGCACAAAACGGTCTTCGCTGATTGATTGATGCTGACACATTGATACCTAATGACGAAGAGGAACTAAGTAGACCAAGAAGATGCATCGAGGCAAGATGAATGTAGAGCTGCTGGTCTCATTTGTGTTTGAACAAAAAGGGCTTTATGACAAACGTGACAGCGACTACAAAAATCTCGATAAGAGGGAGTTGTTATGGAGAGGAATTGCAGATCAAATAGGATTCGATGTGTACCGGGGTATTTCTGTTTTTCCATAACAAAAGTTTACCAAGGTTTGACCACTAGAAAGGTGTAATTTTCAAGATGGTGTCCAAGATGGGCAGGAAACCCTTAAAATATCCTAACTCCATTATTTGACCTAGCCAAGTAATCTTGGTGTCTAACCCCATGTT
>NW_015541003.1:302-2891 GCF_001515605.1 Sinocyclocheilus anshuiensis | reverse complement strand
TTCCACGACATTCTAATTTATTGAGATGCACCTGTATATGCATTAATCATGTTGGTACATCTATAAATAACTAAATGTAGGCTAATGAAATAGGCCTAATTATACGAATTTATCTCACATAGCAACCACAATGTTCACAAAGTGTGTGTGTGTGTGTGTGTGGACACAGAGAGAGAGCGTATGTCATATGATACTGTAAACAGAAGTCTTACCATGGCAAAACTGCCAAATTACTTTAACTCACCCTTCACTTTACAGTAACGTCCTATTAGTTAATGCATTAACTAACATTAACTGAGCAATATTTTTGTTACTGTATACATTAATCTTTATTGACGTTAGTTAATATAAATGCAACTGTTCATTGTTAATATTAGCTGAGTTCCATTAAATAATATTAACAGGTACTTTTGATTTAAATAATGTATTAGTAAATGTTGAAGTTAACAACAGCAAAAATTAATAAATACTTAAGTATTTCATTGTTAACTAATGTTGACAAATGAAACCTTACTGTAAAGTGTTGCTAATTTATTTATATTGTCCGTAAGAACACAGTACCATAGGTGTGATTGTCTTTGATGTTTTATTTTACACCTTCATGATATGTTCATATTCTACATCATAAACATTTATTTTACCAGTTGTTTATATTCCACTTCACATACAATTTTTATATATATTCTTTATTAAAAAAAATAAGTCTCTTAGGTACTTTTCAGACAAAGCAAATATTGCTTTTCCTTGTTTGAAATTTTCTATGTCAGGCACTGTTTAAAGTATTTCTTACAACAAGCAAGAGATAATGCATAACATTGTTTCAGAGTTTGCTTTAAACCGGTGTACTATGTAAATGCCTTTCTTCAAACCTTATTTTTAACATTGTTTGTTCTCTATTTTATCTAAATCAGTTGACAAACTGGAGTGTCTTCAACAAAAAACACAAGGAGCAGTCTCGGATGCCATAGTACATTGGAGATGGCAAGAGCGGAGTCCTGTGATTCATCAGACCAGGCAAACATTTTCCATTGCTCCATGATCCAGGCCTGACACTCATGTGCCCATTGTAGACACTTTTGGCGGTGGACAGGGGTCATTATGGGCACTCTAAGCAGTCTGTGGCTCCGCAGCCCCATACGCAAACTGTGATGCACTGTGTGTTCTGACAACTTTCTATCATGGCATCAGGACCTGCACCAGGCAGCTGCGGGACAGCTTCTTCCCTCAGGCTATCTGACTGCTGAACAGCAACTGATAATGTACAATACAATCAATCAGACTACACCGTGTCATATGCTGTGTGTACTGTGAATATTTCTGTGCTACTGCCCTACCATCAATCTCTTTGTGTGATGTGTATTGTTATATATCATACAGCACGTCCTGATTTTGCTGAGTTAGATGTGTTCCTAGGTCAACATATTTTGTTGACCCTGGAAAAACATTTTAATCCAAAAATGTAGTCTTGACCATATCCCTATACCTAAATCTAACCTTACCCATGAGTAATCCCTAAAATCAGAGGAAATTATAGATGAATGACACTGATGTACAAGCACCAAACACTGATTGTAAGCCTAAACTTCACAAAAACTGTAAACTGGTTCTTCAAATCTGATTGGTTTATCACAGTGTTGTTCCAGGGTCAACAGAGATGTTGATCCAGGAACATGTCGGTTCTGCATATCATACATGTTGTATACTCTTTGTTTCTGCTGTTAGCACTTTGTATATTGTTTCTCAGCATATTGCGTTATATAAACTTAATTATATAAATGTACATTGCAATGTCCCCACACACCCCTAAACGTTTCACACATCATTTACTTGTAAATGTTGTTTTGTTGTTGTTGTTGCTGTTCACATACACTATAATATAAACAGCCACTCAAATAACTTTATTTATTATTATATCTGATCATTTTAATGAGGTGCTGGACAAAATATGGGATGGAGACTATGTACTGTTTGTATTAAATTCAATTTCAAACTTATTTTATTGGCATGGTTGTTTTTTACTAACCTTTAAACTTTTTTTTAAAATGGTCAAAGAAACAGTACAGAAACATGCAGAAATGTAATGCATAAAAATAAATAAAAACAATGATTGAGGAAAAAGCTAAGTTTCATAGAATGATAAACCTCACGTCAGCCTTTAAAGGGGTCATATGATGCTGTTAAAAAGAACATTATTTTGTGTATTTGGTGTAATGAAATGTGTTTATGCGGTTTAAGGTTCAAAAAACTAATTTTCCACATACTGTACATTATTGTTTCTCCTTTATGCCCCACCTTTCTGCAACGCGTCGATTTTACAAAGCTCATCGTTCTAAAAAAGCGAGGTGTGCTGTGATTGGCCAGCTATCCATTGCGTTGTGATTGGCCGAATACCTCAAGCGTGTGACGGAAATGTTACGCCCCTACCATACTGTGATGATGCCCTGTCAGGACGGAGCGATGATTCAAAAACATGAAAACCCATTATAAACGAGGCATTCGTTGCATCCAGTGGGGACATACAGTGGGTACGGAAAGTATTCAGACCCCCTTCAATTTTTCACTCTTTGTTATATTGCAGCCATTTGCTAA
>NW_015541003.1:0-100 GCF_001515605.1 Sinocyclocheilus anshuiensis | reverse complement strand
AACAGCCGGCATTGTAGTCTACTCTACCAGGATCAGGAAACGGTAAAACAGGAAACATAAAATGCGCTGCACACATCTGAATATTTGGGTTGAAGTGTTC
>NW_015541002.1:692-851 GCF_001515605.1 Sinocyclocheilus anshuiensis | reverse complement strand
CTCCAAAGAGAAAGGAAAAATTGAAATCACATCATATGCCCCCTTTAAAACAATCTTCACATAAACCCATTATAATAAATTCCATATTTAGCTACCTGTGCCCTTCAGCAAGTAGGAAATATACAGAAATTGAATAAAGTTATCAAACACTAAATTAAA
>NW_015541002.1:0-608 GCF_001515605.1 Sinocyclocheilus anshuiensis | reverse complement strand
CCATAGAATGGAAAACTGTATTTACCTTGGCATAGTTGAATAATAACAGTTCTGTTCATGGAAATTACATACCGTGAGCCTCAAACACCATTGTTTCCTCCTTCTTATGTAAATCTCGTGCATGCAAAAGACCACTGAAAAATAGGCGAATCAGAAAATAACACCGACTGTGACGTTACAGTCGGGATCACTAATAGTTGCGCCCCCAACATTTGCATATACCCGCCGGATCACTAATAGTTACGCCCCCAACATTTTCATATACCCACCCATGTTCTATGCCAGCCGCCAGCCGAACCTGCACAGCCAAATCATCAGAAGTTCTGCAGGTTTTGAGAATAAACAGGCGAGGATAATAGCGAAAATGGCAGATCATGGAAATAAATGTTATGTTCCAGGCTGTGCAGGGATGGCTTGATGTCTGTATTCAGAAAGGCACGGAAAACAAAAAACATGCATTCTAATAACGCGAGCCACTAAAGGGACATGGTTAGCTGCTTGCTAGCGGTAGCCTGTTACAGGACATAAGATTTCACTTACCACATAAACAGAGCAAGGAGAGTTGCCTGAGGATGATGGCGAATGATTTACAGATCCTGAGCACCACT
>NW_015541001.1:4620-4932 GCF_001515605.1 Sinocyclocheilus anshuiensis | reverse complement strand
AGACCAAACAAAGTAGTTTCGATTTCACAACGAAAAACACAGCGGTCTAGCGTGAGGGGAAGCCCCGACAACGAAACACACAGCGCCTTCACGACATGGCGGCAGCGGCGACAACAATACTACAGCGAGAATAAAAGTTACGCCTTCTTTCTTTGCGGTGGCATCTGGGCGACGTTATGCAAATCTTCCCACATAGTGATGTAGACGTGTTAGAACGAGCTGTTTTAGGTAGGTGTGGCTAGGTGTGAAATTTTATAAAGAATATCTCTTTGGATTTGAGACTTTAGTCTTTGCAACTTTACAGATCTTCTT
>NW_015541001.1:2891-4481 GCF_001515605.1 Sinocyclocheilus anshuiensis | reverse complement strand
TTGCAACTTTACAGATCTTCTTTATGCACCAAGAGCTTGTAACACTCCAAAGAGAAAGGAACAATTGAAATCGCGTCATATGACCCCTTTAAGTTGGAAGTGCAAATTTGAAAATACAATGACTAATCTTAAATTAAAAAAAAAGTTTTTTTTGTGAGACTTTAGTCTTTGCAACTTTACAGATCTTCTTTATGCACCAAGAGCTTGTAACACTCCAAAGAGAAAGGAACAATTGAAATCGCGTCATATGACCCCTTTAAGTTGGAAGTGCAAATTTGAAAATACAATGACTAATCTTAAATTAAAAAAAAAGTTTTTTTTGTTTGTTTGTTTGGTTGAATGATTTAGATTAATGACTGCTTGGATGTCTCCATCAGTGAGCTTTATACATGTTTCAAAGTTGAGCCTGACATATTTTGTTGTCTTTTTGCGTTTTTACCCCCTTAATGATCAAACAACCAAAAAAGCACAATATGCATTTTATTGTTTTGTGTTATAGGACACTGATCGGGAAATAGCCCAAGAAGACCCTACAAGGGGGCTCTCCAGATGGCAGTTCTTTCTTGAAAGGTGTTGAAGTTCTGATAGGATTGTCCAGTGTTGCAATGCATGTGTTGTGTTGCCCTTCTTGGCCTGATGTATTCTGTAAAACTGAGTTACCCCAAGCTACTGAGGTATACATTTGATTTGATTTGATTTTTTCAGAAAATCCTGCTTGACTTCACTTGCAAAACTTCTAACCCCTGATTTACACTGCACACGTCTGCAACACGGCCACTCTGGTCAATGCTTGTGTTACACAAGCTGTGCCACGGCACGTTTCAGAAGCGGCTTTCTGTGGCACTTCGCTAAAGATTGGTGCCTAGTCTATTTTTGACAGATGCCGCATCCAAGCTGCACAGAAAATACAAAATAAAAGTCACAAAATCCTGTCAATTTCAAAATAAACACCCTGTGCAGACTCCCGATCGTATTTCATATCACTATCCTTGCTAGGAGACCAGAAATGGATGACGAGAATTTCATCCTCGAAGTTGAAAAACACACATTGTTATATGACACCACAAATAATCAAGACAAACAACGTCGGACAGGCAGATCACGTGGTCTCACGAATCCTGTCGCTTCGCTTCTGAAATGCTCCTGGCGTGAGTTGGCACCGCGTGAAGGATGGAACAAAACCTCGTCTGAGCCGTAACGCACCGCTGACGTGTGCAGTGTAATTAAGGGGTAACTTTGAATAACAAGATGTTGAATTATTTTTTTAATACTTGTTAAGTGTCTTGTTAATACTACAAATTAATTTTAATGCCACAGAACATTGCACAACTCACACATGCAAGTCATCAAGCATACTACACCACACATTACATACTCAGCACTTCACTGCACTCAAACACACAGGCATACAACACCACAAACATTATGTTCAAGATTCAAGATTCAAGATTTTTTATTTGTCACATACATGGTTATATAGGGAATATATGACCAGCAGTGAAATGTAAGTCAGGTCCGCTCCATGGACAGTGCAATTATTAAAGAATACAAACACAAGAAAATTATATATAAATATAGGTATGGAAAAAG
>NW_015541001.1:2495-2736 GCF_001515605.1 Sinocyclocheilus anshuiensis | reverse complement strand
TGTTAAGTGTCTTATTAATACTACAAATTAATTTTAATGCCACAGAACATTGCACAACTCACACATGCAAGTCATCAAGCATACTACACCACACATTACATACTCAGCACTTCACTGCACTCAAACACACAGGCATACAACACCACAAACATTATGTTCAAGATTCAAGATTCAAGATTTTTTATTTGTCACATACATGGTTATATAGAGAATATATGACCAGCAGTGAAATGTAAGTCAG
>NW_015541001.1:1465-2412 GCF_001515605.1 Sinocyclocheilus anshuiensis | reverse complement strand
AAATAAATAAAATATTACAGAAATTGCTGTGTGCAAGTGACAATGTCAGTATATTAAGTGTCTTACTGATAATTAAGTGAAGTCATGTTGGTGTTAAGAGACTGAGTTTGCGTTTAGGAGCCTGATGGCCTGGGGGAAGAAGCTCCTGCTAAGTCTCTCGGTTTTTGCCATCAGGCTGCGGAAGCGCTTACCGGATGGCAGCAAAATCTGTAAACAACATACTCAACTCCATACCACACACACAAACATAAAACACCACAAATATAAAAAAAGAATGTTGATGCTTACTGTCATTTGTTACAGATTGTTTACTGTTGTTCTGTAATCTGTATTTTTAGTCATTTTCAAATCAAAATCCTGTGTAATGGTAGAACACAGCATGCACCTTAACAACACACACACACACACACTAGTTTCCATGTTTTATGGGGACTTCCTATAAGCATAATGGTTTTTATACTGTACAAATTGTATATTCTGTCCCCTAAACCTACCTGTCACAGAAAACTTTCAGCATTTTTACATATTAAAAAAAAAAACAAAAAAAAATTTATTTCAGTATGATTTATAAACTTTTTTTTTTACTCATGGGGACCAAAAAAAAAATGTCCCCACAAGGTATAAAATGACTAGCATTACTATCCTTGTTGGGACATTTGTTCCTCGTGATGTAGGGAATACCAGGTACTAGGGCTGGGTATCGAGTTCGATACTTTTTAGGCACCGACCAAATTGCCTTGATACCATCGAGTATCGAAAAACGTCTCGTCATTCGGTACCAAATTTCGATACCTAAGGGGTTAATCTCATCAGCGTCAGTGAGGTAATAAGCCTGCAGCACTAGCCGGTGTGTTCAACTAGAAGAGGTCCGGCGCAGATCGATCAGTGTTTGACATCCGCGAGAGCGATTCGAAAGTGCACGGAGCAGTCTGCTCTCTTTAGCTCTC
>NW_015541001.1:0-1331 GCF_001515605.1 Sinocyclocheilus anshuiensis | reverse complement strand
GAGCACATCTTACAAGATCAGATATTTGTCAATGAGCTCAGAATCTGTTGAGCAGCAAATACTCCAGCATGGTCTTGTCAGTCATCTCTCCTTATTCTCGACCTGTGATCAGTCAAAGCTGACTCTGGTAGCTCTTGTTGGATGCAGGGTTGCCAAGTCCGCATTTTTTCCACAGAATTGGGCTACTTTTAAACTGTTGCCATGGGTTGATTTTCCCAAGTGGGTTAAAGGTTTGAAATATTGCATAAATTACATTTGACTGACATGCTTGTATTGAAACATTTTGCATCTTACCTATGATAAAACTTTCATGGACTTCTACATTAACTGTTCCCTCCTGGTGGAATGACCTGCCCAACTCAATCCCAGCAGCTGAGTCCGTAACCATTGTCAAGAAACAACCTAAAAACACATCTCTTTCATCTTCATTTGACCCTCTAACTCTTGCACTCACTATTCTAATGCTACTTCTAATTTTATCTCGTTTTTGTTTTTTTTATTAAAAAACTTGAACCTCTAACATTTGCGCTCTCTTCTATTTCTAATCTAACTACTTGTTTTATTTATAAAGAAAGAAGAGCCTCTAACACTAGCATTCCCTATTCTTTTTTATTATTTCTACTTGTTTTTTTTTATTTATTATAAAAACAAAATAAGCAAACAAACAAAACAAAACAAAAAACCTTGCTACCTATACTGTTAGGCGAAGCTCCGCCCCGTCCCCGCCCCCTACTGTCTTCTTTTTGAAAAATTAACATATGGTCACCCTACACTATCTCCAACAAACGACAAGCGACAGACCAGAAGTCATTCATTTCCAATGGAGAGTAGTGTGGGAGCTGCGTGGAGCTCTGATCATATGCAGAAGTTTGTTCATACTACACGACCGAACGCGCATGTTACGTGACCATTCATGCACACATCATGCTACATAAGACAATAAATAAGATTTATATTCCACTTTTACTCAAAACTCACTTTAAACCACCATCGAGTGTTTGCAATAACTTCCGATTGCCATCTAATGTGTGTTTTGGCCATGTAATGTTGCTGAAATTAAATATGTTATTACCTCTGATGTTGTAATTGTGTGTTTATAAGCTGTTTCATCCGCAAAAATGAAATTCGTAATGCTCATCAATAAATCAGTGGAAAATGAATATAAATAATTATTCTGTCTGAGCTATGCGTTTTAAAACGAACACGCACTAGTGTAAATGTAGCCTAACAGATGTGTAAACTGAAGACTATTTTGGCGCTTTTCCACTGCATGGTACGACTCGGCTCGGCACGGCATGGTTCGGCTCGGCACGGTTTGCGTTTCCACTGCA
>NW_015541000.1:104373-107889 GCF_001515605.1 Sinocyclocheilus anshuiensis | reverse complement strand
AAAAATAAAATAGTCTACATGCTGTTTTTGAATAACCTTCATGCATGTCTGTCTCCTGATGTTAGTAAGGATCAGAGATGTTCTTGACAGTTTGTGATCAGAGATCAAAGTTCATTTGTACCATTTGCTTTAAATGAAATCAGATGTTTCCAGAAGTCATCAAACATTCAAACAATAGCTCATAATTAATAAATGACCCATTTCACAGGCTTTAGTGAAACATACAAACTTTAACTCTCCAAAACCGCACCCCAGATCACCAGCCGCCTCACACACACACACACACACACACACACACGCTCTTAAACATGCTCGAACAAGATGTTGAGCTGCCCAACTAAAAGTGACCGCTGGGTGGCGCTGTCAGACTGATACTGGTGCAATTACACAGATTATACCGCTTCAGCAGTTTTTTTTAACTGTTTACACACATTTCCAAAACTTTGACTCTTTTTTTTTCAGAACTTCACACACAAATCCAAGAACTGCACACACAAAATGCAAAAGTTGTGTGTGTTACACAGAGAATTGTGTGTTGTGTTTTGCAAAAAGTGTTCTATGAAATTGAAACTCAAATTAGTGTAGGCTATGGTTTTGCAGATCTGGTGTGTGCTTCTGCTGTTTGAGTGTCGGCTTTCAGAAACTGTGTGACAAATAAAGATTTTGTGTGTAAGCATTTGAAAAAAAAAAAAAAACGTAATAGTGCTAGATTTGACTAAAAGTAGCTCCTTAAATAGTAATACGGCTAATAATGTGATCGTGTTTTAAACTTGAGCAGGTGGTTTGGCTAATCCGTGCATGAGAGAGAGAGCGCTGAAGAGGCTAAAGTAAGTAACAGCTCCGTTATTCCGGTGAAAGCATGGCAACAGAGGGACAGAAAGTGGTGCTGATCACCGGCTGCTCGTCCGGTATCGGGCTCGCGATCGCCGTGATGCTCGCGAGAGACGAGATGAAGCGCTACTACGGTAACAACATTCATCAACGTTTCTGTAAAAATACCACAGTAAAGTTATTGTTACTTCAGAGTGGCAAACAACCCTAGTTACAGAAATAACGTGACAGAAAGACCGAACCCAGATAGCACACGTACGTATGCAAGAGGTCTGTTAAAGATCGCTTGATCTGGAACGCATCTGCTGTGTAAACGTCTGACAGACGTTTTTAAGATGTCAGTTTTACATACTTTCTAACTCATAAACATCTTAAAGACATCTAATATCTATTTGACATCTGATAGGAAACATCCTATAGACGTATTGCAGATGAGCAAACTCTCTAAAAAATAGGTCTTGCAGATGTAATGCAGACGTCAAATAGACGTCTCTGTGATGTACTGAGTGCTACCAGGGAGCGCCGCTCAATTGAGATCCAGTTGTTACCTTAAACTATTAAAGATCGCCTTCGGTGAATGGAAATAAAGGTGAAATGAAATAAAATAAAAATAGCAAATATATGAAAAACTTTAACGTGAAATGCTTTCTAGCTAAATAGAAATACTAAAAACAAAAACTAATAAAACGTCGAAACGCATAACAATGATGACAAAGTTAAAATGAAAATTGAAAATATAAAAAAACAAAAGTACATTAAACATGTTGATAAACACTATAATAGTTATATAAATAATAAATAATACCAAAGTAACACTGACAAGTTTTCGGTTTACTAAGATGTAGTAACTCTATGATTACCATGGTTATTGCTGGTAATGTTGGGTTGGTTAATGATGCTGCTGACAATAGAAGATCAGATCGGATTAAGTAGACAGAATAAATCCCTCAGATGTGAGTGGGTTCCTATAATGACTGCAGACAAAGACGCACACACGTGTGTGTGTGTGTGTGTGTGTGTGTGTGTGTGACTGTATCCTTTAAAAAGCATCTGTGTGCAGGGAAGCAGCTAATAATCAGTGTGTGTGTGTGTGTGCGCTGAGCTGGCCTCTATCCCCGCTTAGCATAACCCGCTGTAACACATGTCAGGGCAAAACCCGGTGAGCTAAACACTCTTAAAAAGTTCCATGAGGAACCTTTAACATCCACGGAATCTTTCCATTGCACAAAAGGTTCTTTACAGTGGAAAAAAAGTTCTTTAGATGATGTTATTCACAGGAATAATAAATTATTCTTTTAAGAACTGTTCACTGAAAGGTTCTTTGGGGAACCAAAATGGCTTTTCTGTGGCATCACTGTGAAAAACCCATTTTGAAACCTTTATTTTTTAGAGTGGGAACGTAAAAGGGAACCTACAGACTTCTGTTAATTTTATTATTAAGACTGCAGACTAACATGAACCCTGAAAGATCCATTTAAACCATAATGACTCACCGGACAGAATAAACATGCGTGATATTCAGGATCAGGGTTCAGTGATTAATGCTATGATGGTACTGATCTCAGGTGGCTTTGTCTTCATCTTGTACAGCAGACATACACACACACACACACACACACACACACACACACACGTTACATGTCATCAGGGTGGTAATAAGCTTTATGATTCGTCAGTGACAGAGATTGATGCATATGACCTGTGTCTAAATGCTTTCAGTCGTCATCGGATCTTAAACTCCTCTTGTATTGTGTCTTATATTGATATAATTGTGTGTTTAGTATCTAGTCCTCTCTCTCTCTCTCTCTCTCTCTCTCTCTGTGTTTTGTAACTAGGTCTCTCTCTCTGCCCTTACAAAAATTAACCATGGTTTTACTACAAAATAAATAAATAAAAAACATGGTTAGTTAAACCATGGTAAACACAAATGAACCATGGTTTTGCTACACTAACCATAGTTTAACCATGGTATTTGTAGTAAAACTGTGGTAAAAAATTACAAATGGTAATCAGTACACCAAAAAACCATGGTTACTACACTTTTACGACAATAAAACCATGGTTAGCTAACGTCATAAGGGTGTGTGTTCACTAACTAGTTTTCTGAGCTCAGTAACTAGTTCTCCATGTGTGTTCAGTAACTAGTTATCTGTGTTCAGTAATTAGTTCTCCGTGTGTGTGTTCAGTAACTAGTTCCCCTTCTAGGGAACTCGTGCTGCATCCTCTAGCAGACAATGTGGGGAATGCTGCCAGTAGGACCAGTGTCTGAAGCACGTGTGAAACAACTCCAAAGCTAATGGCCCACGTAGCCCGTGACGTCACAGGCGGTGCCTGGAAGTATAAGAGAGCGCCTGCAGAACATGTCACCAAATTAGTTGTCTGAAGGAGACGTGAAACATGCAGGCTGAAGGAACCATGTTTACATGCGTAACCCGAGATGTTCCCCTTCTAGGGAACTCACACTGCGTCCTCTCTAGCGGACACTTTGGATAACGAAATGCCAACTATGCCATGCTGCGGCGCATGCCTGTCCACCTGGCATGAGAGCACCAAGGGAGCTAAAGACATGCACCTAACCTTTCTTCAGAAAGGGGCCAAGCCACTGACGGCCAAACCACTCACATAGCTTGGCAGAAATGGGGAACCCAGTTTCAGATGAAAGAGGGACATCCACACCAAGTTAAG
>NW_015541000.1:103730-104133 GCF_001515605.1 Sinocyclocheilus anshuiensis | reverse complement strand
ACACGCTCGATCTATGCGTCATGTGTCTTGTGTCTTGTGTATTCGCTGCTCGAGGGCTCTGAATGCGCTCATTGTGAGAATTTCCAATGAGAAAGCTCCGAGAAGAGGGACAAGCATCTTCGTCCTGTGGTTTGGGTTCCGCTGCTGCCGAGGCATGGCAAAGACTCAGATGATCACCGGCGTTCACAGGTCGAGTGCTCGGTGGGATCCAAGACACTCTTTTTCTTGGGTAATCCCACGGATAGCGCTATATTGAGTCAAGCAGCACTTTAGGGAATGTATGCCTCCGTATTTGGATTCTAACACTTGAGGGCATATTCTACTATTTGCGTTATTGCCTCGGCGAGGAGCATGCACGTTCAGTTCAACACACTTATTGTGATGAGTCAACAGAGTCAAGGCT
>NW_015541000.1:103198-103414 GCF_001515605.1 Sinocyclocheilus anshuiensis | reverse complement strand
ATTAACAAAAAGCAAAAAAAAAATTCCTCTAACACTAGCTTGCTCTATTCTTTTTTTATTGTGTGTGTTTTCTTTTTATTGATTATATATTTATATTATAATAAAAAAAAAACTATGTGTTGCTACGTGTACTGTGTTAGGCTATCTGAGACTTGTCATAGCACAAGTAAGAAGCGTGGATAAAAGCGTCTGCTGAATGACTAAATGTAAATAATG
>NW_015541000.1:87955-102086 GCF_001515605.1 Sinocyclocheilus anshuiensis | reverse complement strand
ATTAACAAAAAGCAAAAAAAAAATTCCTCTAACACTAGCTTGCTCTATTCTTTTTTTATTGTGTGTGTTTTCTTTTTATTGATTATATATTTATATTATAATAAAAAAAAAACTATGTGTTGCTACGTGTACTGTGTTAGGCTATCTGAGACTTGTCATAGCACAAGTAAGAAGCGTGGATAAAAGCGTCTGCTGAATGACTAAATGTAAATAATGTAAATGTAAATAACATAGCTATCTGAGGATAGCTGTGTTGTTAACTTGATGTGGATGTCCCTCTTTCATCTGAAACTGGGTTCCCCATTTCTGCCAAGCTATACGAGTGGTTTGGCCCCTTTCTGAAGAAAGGTTAGGTGTATGTCTGTAGCTCCCTTGGTGCTCTCTCGCCAGGTGGACAGGCATGCGCCGCAGCATGGCATAGTTGGCATTTCGTTACCCAAAGTGTCTGATAAAGGACGCAGCGGAAGTTCCCTAGAAGGGGAACATCTTGGGTTACGCATGTAACCATGGTTCCTTCTGCCTGCATGTTTCATGTCTCCTTCAGACAACTAAGTTGGTGACGTGTTCTGCAGGCGCTCTCTTATACTCTCTTATACTACTCGCAGGCTATGTGGGCCAATAGCTTTGGAGTTGTTTCACACATGCTTCAGACACCGATCCTGCTGGCAGCATTCCCCACAGTGTCCCCTAGAGCAGTGCGTCTTCGGGGGGGCGCACCCGTGATAATTTACGACCAGGATTGGGGAGTAACGGAATACAAGTAACGGCGTTATGTAATCAGGATACATAAATCTAGTAACTGTAATTCGTTACAGTTACAGCAAAAAAACAAAGTATTCAGATTACAGTTACATTTTGTAAAAAGTAGGAATACTATCAGGATACATTTGTTTAATTTAAAATTAAATACATTTTATGAGGTTTTTTTTTTAATTTAGCGCTGTTTCATCTTAGTTTCTGGTTCTGTTGACACCCATGTTTACTCACGTGAGCTCACGTGAAAAATAAAACTGTAATACTAAACTGTATAGCCACTAGATGTCTGCATAGCCTTTTATATAAATATATATACGGGCTGTAATATCTAGATGGTGAAACAAGACACGATTTTTAATAGTTTCAAATTATGTATATGGTGAACATTTTTTAATGTTGTGTATAAACTTATTTGTTATGATATTGCTTTTTTGACTTTATTTACATATGTGACTAAAAGGAATCCAAAAGTAATCAGATTACATTACTTTCATATTGTACTTGGATTACGTTACTGAATACTTTTTTAATAAAGTAATTTGTAACTGTAACAGAATACATTTAAAAAGTAACCCTCCCAACCCTGCTTAAGACTATATTTATATTCAATTAACTAATTTTATGATTAATATGTTAAAGAAATTAAAAATTAAAATGAAAAAAATAACAGCACCACCTCTCTTGTACGTATTAATCTGTGTTTCGGAGCAGCTCAAGCCGTTTCTCATTGTGTGAAACACAGACTGAACAGCGGCTCAAAACACCCGACCGCTGCATGAGCATATGATATGCAAACTACAACTCTCGGTTGGATAAAAGAAGCCAGTGTTGCACTAGCAAGGTTTTGATGAATGACAACTGTAATCAAGGTAAAGACGATTATAGTGACATACAGGAGTCGATTAGGCGCGCGCGTGTCTGTTATGATTGATGCGCAAACAAACTGTGTATGTGTGCTCTTGGCACATCTAAAACATCTTATTTCTGCTTGAACACAGTTCATTATATTCACATTGCTGTCAAAATTTATGTACAGCGAGTGTTTTATAACGGATGCTCGCCGAAGAAGTGTTTTGGAGTAGTTTGTGAGGATCAGTGGTGTTTATGTAAGCTACATATGGGTATCAGATGCTCCAAACACAGACACGATCACTTGTTCTGACAGAGGACCTGGCTGTTGACTGATGAACTCGAGTTTCCACACATTTAGAATAGTTTCATTTTTCATTTGTATTTTGGTGTGTTTAGTGATTCTGAATAGATCCGTATAGTGGCTATATGCAGTCCTTTGACGTCTCCCTGTGGTCTTGTTTGGTATGGCAGGTTGACTTGTGCTTATTTGTTACAGTTACTGTATAATCTAGCTTCACATACTTTTAAGTACTTTTAAGTTGTAAAGAATATCTGCAGTGACATTCTTGCTAAGTATTTTTGCAAATATAGAACACTATGTTTAAGTCTATCTTGAATTTGTTTAGTTTACAAATAATTACATGGAATTAAAAGGTAATAACACTAGAATACAATTTTTTTTTAAATAGAAAAGGTTGGGGTGGGGGGGTTTGAAGTATTGACTCGGCGAGGAGGGGGATCTTGGAGTAAAAAAGGTTGAGAACCACTGTGCTAGAGGATGCAGCGTCTTGTTCACTCGAACCATGCTTACATGCCTCTCTCTCTCTATGTGTAAGTGTGTTCAGTAACTAGTTCTCCATGCGTGTGTGTGTGTGTGTGTTCAGTAACTAGTTTTCAGTGTTCAGTAACTAGGTCTGTGTGTGTGTTCAGTAACTATTCCTATCTCTATGTGTGTGTGTGTGTTCAGTAACTAGTTCTCTCTCTCTCTCTCTGTGTGTTCAGTCATAGGTACAATGCGGGATCTGAAGCGGAAGGATAAGTTAGTTGAAGCGGCGGGAGACGCGTACGGTAAAACTCTGTCTCTGCTTACACTGGACGTCTGCAGCGATGAATCTGTCAAACAGTGTGTCGACAGCATCAAAGATCGACATATAGACATACTGAGTGAGTACAAACACACTTACATGGTCACAAACGGACCTGTGTCTAAAGTGGATTGTGTTCATTCACACTTAGGTTTACATGACCAGTTTAGATTTAGCAGATGAAATATGTCTTTCACAGTTACTCTCAGCCTTGAGCTTCATGCAGTGTTCATCTGTCTGTTACACAGTTACACACATCACTGTCTGTAAAAGAAAAGAAATGCTGTTAATCATGAATTCTGAATCGTCAGATTAACAGTGATCAGTGAACCGATTCATACTTACACTGCTGTTTAATCGACTCACTCCTGAATCTGTAACTCCAGTTTTCTGTGAGAAGTACTGCTGAAAGAGAAGTAAAATAGAGTAAATGAAGGGATGCAACACAATAAATAATCAAATAATTAAGAAGAAAGGCCTGTTCACACCAAGACCAATGTTTGCTGTGAAGATTTGGTGCAATAATCTTTTTTATTTGAATGAAGTATATTTTAAAAATAAAAACAAAGAAAAATATCTTTCAGAAAAAAGTTTAAATCACATTTTATAAAATGAGATAGAAAACAACTTAAATTCTCCCAAAGGGAATGTGTCTGACTGCTCTGACAAAATAAATGCAAAATAAATAATGATAAAATATAATGCGAAAATAATAATGATGTTAAAAATAATTGCATTTTTTTTTCTTATGGAGAGCTTTCCTAATCTCTTTTCCATCACACTGCAAAGAAACATCATGTTTTAATTCCTGCTGTTATATAAAACTATGACTTGGTGGTAATTACGAACAGAATATTTTGCTAAGCGATAGTGAATAGCATAGGAAAAATCTAGACCAGTCTCTCTTTCTCTGTCCTCTTGTATTTCATGTTGTTTGATAAACATCATAGTGAAAGAAAAAAAGACCCCACATATAAATGCTGTTTGACTTTGAACCATCAAACCAACATGAAAATATTAATAAAAAAAGAAAAAATAGCATATATTATATCATTGTCCTTGTGTACCAGTGTATTTCTGCTTTTCCTTGCACGATACTTCCTTCCAGAGTCAAACTCACTTTACAACTTGCAATTCAGAGTTTTTATCTTGCATTTCTGACTTTTTTTGCACAATTCCAAGTTTCCATATAAACTCAGAATTGTCAGTTACAAACGCTTCCAAATTCAGTTATATATGAAGATATAAACTGTGAGTTATAAATTCAGAATTAGGATAAAGTCAGAATTGTGAGATATAAACTCACAATTGCAAGAAAAAAAAAGTAAAAAATGCAAGTTATAAACTCAGAATTGCGAGATATAAACTTTTAATCGTTATACATTTTTTTTTAAATTTTTTCATTCCATGTGAAAACTGAACTTTTGTGTTGGTGTGGACAGGCCTTAAATCCATGCGCAGCAGTGGTGAAGTAGCTGTGATCTGTGTGTTTGTAGTTAATAACGCTGGCGTGGGTCTGGTGGGGCCGGTTGAGGGTCTCAGCATGGATGACATGATTAAGGTGTTCCAGACTAATTTCTTTGGTGCGGTTCGCATGATTAAAGAGGTGATGCCTGACATAAAGAGGAGACGCTCTGGACACATCATCGTCATCAGCAGTGCGATGGGCCTGCAGGGTAAACACTGAGCGTTCATTCACTATATATTATTATTTTCATTTGTGGAGCTGAAGAATTCTTCCTAAGGAATTATCTATACTTGAGGATTATTGATAATGTTGATCAGATAGACACCGAAGAAGAGCTCTTCATGTTGATGGAAACCAATGATCTGCTGAATGACAAACACGTGCAAACATCAGTGTACAGAAACATTTACAGCTTAAAGCCAATAAACAGCAAATAAGCATGATGAGAGCCGCACCGATGTGACTCGTGTTGCTCTTCGCAGGTGTGGCATTTAATGATGTTTACTCGGCTTCAAAGTTTGCCATAGAGGGGTTCTGCAAGAGTCTGGCCGTCCAGCTGCTCAAGTTTAACATCACGTGAGTTTCGCTGCATTTGCTGATCATTCTGACAATCCTGCTTTTCATCTTCTCATTTACACTTACTGTCACTTGATGACTTTAGTATCTGACACTTTTTGACTCTTTTCATCAGTGATCAAACAACATGAACATTACAGAAACACTGTGATGGTGTGTGATGGGTCCCTCTGGTGGTCTGGAGGGGCTGTTACTTGTACAAACACAATGAAGATCACAGATCAGGGACTAAAGAAAGATTTAGAGCCACAAGGGACCACAAAATGACTTAAAATCAGACAAAAAAAAGCATTAAAATAAGCTAAAACAACTAAGAATCAAGATATAAGCTGAAAAACATTCTCATTTGTTCCCTCGATTAAAGAATCAAGATTCCCATTTCCAAACTAACATCAAATGTATGTAGGAACCAGGAATACTGTGGCATTGGAAAACATGGATGTGAGAACATTTTAAAAGCATGATTTCTGGACCAGAGAAAGTCATAGAAATTATGAATTGTGTCAAGTTCTAAAATAGATGGTTTTTTTTGTTACAAATTGCTGAGAAATTGATATTTGTGAGTAATGAATAATTAAATAAAAACCCTTAACCTGTAAACACAAATGACATGAGTTCATTAGTCATAAATAGTGTTGCTGATGAATAGTGAATGCTGATGAAATAATTGTTTATAACTATTTTAATACAAACCTTAAAAAAAAAAAAAAAAAAACAGCAGGAGTATCTTGAACCCCATAAGGGTTAAGAAGCACTGTTCTAGAGGTTGATCTTCAGAGCAGCAGTTCTTGATCTGTGTGATGCCTCTCTGTTGTTGATTTGTTGATCTCTGTTATTGATGGAGGTGTATTTGTCTGCCTGTCAGTATGTCAATGATCGAGCCCGGGCCCGTACACACTGAGTTTGAGATGAAGATGTTTGCAGATGTTTCTAAGAAAGAGTATGTCGGTACTGATCCAGAGACGCTACACCACTTTAGGACCTGCTACCTGCCCAGTGCAGCGAACATCTTCCAAGGCCTGGGCCAAACACCTGAAGACATTGCCAAGGTCAGAAATCATGTCAGTTAAGGCCCGTTCACACCAGGAACGATCGCAATAACCATGAAGTTTTAATAATCGCTCTAAGTCTATATAATAGCAAAGTCCACACTATAACTAGGACAATGACATCATTATTTAGTTGAAATCAGTTCATTGACAATTCAGTTTGTTTCAATAACTGTGTTAAGTTAATCAATTGGAACGAGTTTAATTTCTAAATCAGCTCTGGAGAAAACAGCAATGTCATTATCCAGCTCAATTCAGTTCTCATCCATTACTGTCTGTGCAATCAAGTTGATAATATCTGCCAAATATTAAGTGTCCCCAACTAAGCAAGCAGGTGGCAGTGGCAAGGGACCCAAATTCCATCGGTGACAGAAATGGAGAAAAAAACCTTTGGAGAAACCAGGCTTAGTGAGGGGAACAGTTCTCCTCTGGCCAGATGAATGAACATGGTGTGGTTTAATTCCAGGCTGCAACACAAATCAGATTGTGAATTGATATAATTCAGAATATTCATCCAGTTCCTTCTCCTTAATCAATGGGATACATAAAACCAGCGTTTGGTAGGGAATTGAAGCTTGCCAAAGGGTCTGTGCAGAGGACTTGCCTAGTTCTCCTGGTCTTCCTGTATCATGTACAGGAAAAGCAACGGTCCTAGTACTGAGCCTTGCGGTACTCCATACTGAACTTGTGATTGATATGATACCTCTTTATTTAATGCAACAAACCGATGACGGTCAGATAATTACAATTTGAACCATGCCAGTGCAATTCCACTAATGCCAACAGGATTTTCGGGCCTATTCAAAAAAATAATAATTGTGGTCTACAGTGTCAAATGCAATGCTATGGTCCAGTAACACTAAATGAAAGATAGCATAAGCTCTCTTAATGTAATGAGGATGCAAATGAAAGCACTCACTGTCTCTGTCTCTGCAGTGCACTAAGAAGGTGATCGAGTCACCGCGGCCTCCATTCTGTAACCTGACGAATCCTTTGTACACCCCGATCGTGGCGCTGAAGTACGCGGACGAGACGGGCAGCCTGTCTGTTCACACCTTCTATCACATGCTGTATAATCTGGGAGGAGTCATGCATGTTAGTCTGAGTATCTTGAAGTGCCTGAGCTGTGGATGTTTACGGAGACAAGCCATCTCACCAACCTAACACACACTCATACATGCATATGTGGTTTACAGCGACTCTCATAGGTGTAATGGTTTTCATACCGCACAAACTGTATATTCTATCCCCTAAGCCTGCCCCTAAAGGAAGTGTCCTCATAAACCATGTTTACGTTGTAATACCCATGTCATTATAAACATTTGTATCCTCATAAGCCATGTATTCAAGCACTCACTCTCACACACACACACACACACACACACACACATCCACACTTTCCAATGGTTATGAATCATCTTGTCTAACACCGTGTCCTAACTACAAGCGATGCAACAGAATCAATCAAATATCACAGCCAATCAAAAGCGAGTCTGGGTGGGCTCTCTCTGGAAGTGCACTGCACTCGCAATTCATAATAATTCATAAATATTAAACCTTTTAAACATTATTAAATGTACATACTGAGTGACTGATACCATCTTTGTTATGGAATATGCTTGTGGGTTCGCATTGAGTTCGCAGTTTTAACGTACGTTTGCTTTAATTTATTTTCAAGATCTGAGGTAAACTGTCTGCTGGTGCTTTCAGTATGGCTATAAATGTCACACAATATGATATTCAAACTCACATTAGACACTTTTAACATTGACTAAAGCACATAATCTGTACCTGAGATTATCACTGTCATAGTTTGTATACATTGCTCCAGCCGCGTCATCACAGAAATAGAAACCGTTTCTAAAATATGAATTTCGCGTGTCACCATCACAGCTGGTTATGAAAAAACTGATTAACATGTAAAAGATGCCTTTTATCGCGTTGCATCGTGTGTAGTTAGGACATGGTGTAAAGGATGCACACAAACATGCAGTTTTTGTCTTTGTACAGATTAAAATCTATACAAATACTGTTACAGAAGTATTGATTCCTTGTCACTTAAACCTTTTACAGTAACTCACATAAGCTGTTAAGATAAGATTTGATTTTATAGTTTCAGATAGTATAAATAGCACTATATTAGTGTATATTTTTGAGGAGATGAAACTAAGTTAGTGGGACAGAGCAGGTGGTAAAGATAATTTTATTTACAAGAGACACGTTAGTCAGAGATGACATATAAACATATAAAGCTATTGTGCTTGTAAAGACCTAAAAAAGAATAAAAGACAATCATTTCAGAAGAAGAGATGCTGATGAAGATTTTCTAGATCAAGCAGCAGATTGAAGCTCTGAAGCTCCTGAAAGACTGGAATTACAGCCAGATCAACTGTGTTCAGCAGCGATACTGTGAGTGTTTGTACCGAGAGTGCATGTTTGTTGATGTACACTTTCGTAGTCCTGCTGTCATCATGATCTCTTTTCCATGATCCACACTATAAACACACATTATTGTAGATATGCATCATTCACACACGTTTAGTATGACATTATTACTTGATAATTGGGCTGTCATGGCCTAATGGTTAGAGAGTCAGACTTATAACCCAAAGGTCATGGGTTTGAGTCTTGGTACCTAGAGGGATTGTAGGTGGAGGGAGTGAATGTACAGCGCTCTCTTCCACCTTCAATACCACGACTGAGGTGAGACCCTCGAGCAAGAACCGAACCCCCAACTGCTCCCTGGGTGCTGCTGCATTGGCTGCCCACTGCTCCGGGTGTGTGTGTGTGTGTGTGTGTGTGTGTGTGTGTGCGCACTTGGATGGGTGAAATGCAGAGCACAAATTCAGAGTATGGGACACCATACTTGGCCACACGTCACTTTTCACTTTTTATATTATGTTGTATATATTTTTCAGTTCATATTAGTTTTTTTTACTACGCATGTCTAGTGATGTAATTTTGTAGTTCACGTTCATGGCTATTGACGCACATGAGAAGTTGTTAAGCTGCGCAAGTTTTGGAGAACACAAGCTGTTGTCTGTGATCGAAAATAATCGTAACTGGAATTAAAATTCATCAAGATACAACAAATAAGTTGTTGTAACCCAAATACATTTATGTAAGAAGACTGAAAGAAGTGTTAAATGTTTGATGTTAAAAATAAACGAAGAAACAAAAAGAACTTCATTGACTCCTGAGTCGTAAGCCAGTGCAACAAGAAAGATACGCGTCAAAACTTGTGGACTAACTATAATAAAATGGCATGTCCCATACACTAGAACTATCCGTGGAATTACCCGCTTTTTGGATTGTTTGGACCACAGAAACTAGGAAGTTCTAGGAACTCTGTTTGGGGGAACTAAATTAGCTCCTACTTCAGAGTAGGGTCTAATGGCGCAAAAAGTGAAGAGTCCCGAGCCGTACCATGCCGTACCATGCAGTGGAAAAGCGCCATAAGACAGTTCCATAGGAACTATCAGTGACATAATACGCTGACTGGCCAAATGCATACAAAACACAGGTAAGCCCGCATTTTCTAGAACTAAATACATTTCTAGTTACTGCGCTGTGAACACGCCAAAAAGCGGGAACTTCCGCCAGTAGTTCGAGGAACTATGAAACTATTCCTCTGGTGCGAAAGCCCCTTTTGACATACTTGAGTATCTGCAGTGAGCAGTTTGGAAGGTCCGGACACCATAAAGCCAGACAACCTACAGACACACAATCCTCGCCTTGCAACACTTTGAAGTGTATATTGGTTCGTGTACATACTATTTTTACTGATCATAACCCTCTTACCTTTCTTCAACAAATGTTTAATGCTAATCATCGTTTAATGCGATGGTCTCTGATCTGTCAAGGTTACAACTTGAAAATGTTATTGCTGACTCACTGTCCCGTGTCAACCAGTAAAACATTGTATGTTTTATTTTATGGGTGGGGGTGTTATGACCTTGAGATATGCTATGCATCTGTGAACTGTTTTTGTATGTATTTTGATCTCTCTGCTCGTGTGTGTAGACATGTTTGTGTTCCAGATGGGTGTGGCCTCTGTTAACCAGCTGGAGATGGTGATTGGTCATACTATGCAGCTTACTCGGATATAAGGACCGCCCCAAACACTGGTCTGCTGCTTTTGAGCCTCGTTGACTTCGTACCATCGTGTTTTGCTAGCGTTCTGGTTGACTGTTTTCTGCTATTGTTTGTATCTTCGTCGTCGTTTGGTTGTGAGTGTCGTACCAGAGAGAGATATTCTGTGTAGTGAATCTGTTGAGTGTTTGTCATTGTAAGATCAAATTCTGAATCTCTTGTTTATCTGAACATTGCCTGTTTTGACTACGATTTGGATTCTGATTCTGCTTTGTGTACGCCCTGAAACTTTGTAAATAACTTTTAATATTCTTGTAAATACACGTTTGCCAAATTAAGGGACGAAGGGGGTTAGACGCCATTTTATTTATATGTATCTTTTTTTCACTTTGTTTATGGTTGAGGGAGGTAGGTAAGTTGGTCTGTAAAGAGAAGTTTTTGTTTGTTTTGGCCTTGTCTGCCATCTCTCTGGTGTGAACTCAGTTGTCTCTTTCTGTTATGGCTAACCCCTAGAGGTCGTAACAAAACATTAACGATAATACAAGATGATTTTAGAGGATGACAACTCAAATTACCGTGTAGTGTGACAAACCTGTACTTACTGTCTAATCTTCTCATCGATGAAGTTTGAGCAGTCTAACATGAGTCACTCAGATGGAAAGTTTCCGTCGGGGGCGCACTGGCCATCTCGAGAACCGGGAGAATTCCCGGTGGCCTGGCAGCTGATTTGGCCCACTGCCCTACATTTTTTAATATTGTTGTTGTTTTTGTTGCCTGCAGACTGCCGAATGTACCAAAGTGGTTGTTTCCGAATTCGCCATTCAATAATAAGACTCTTAATAAATCATGAATCGGTTAGTCTTGACTGGCAATACGATTTGCCTCGCACATCCGTCAAAAGGATGCGAGACTGGAGAATGGAGTGGAAGCGCCAGGTGGAGCAGAGAGGCAAGAGTGTCCTGTTCAGGACTTCAAGTGCAGGTCAGTTACATCTGTAAATAGACCATTGTAGTTTTGTCTTTGCTTACTTGGTTAAGCATTAAACTGCTAGCAAATGTTAGCAGTAGCAGTCAATTACTGCAAAAATACCAAAAGGACATAAAAAGTATTGTGAATTTAGCAGACAAATATTCACATCGTTTTATAGCAGGTTTAGAGGGAGCCAAGGCACAGGCAGACAACAACACAAATCTTACGAAAATTAAGGTTTAAATTAACTGTGGTTTTTACTAAAAAATAAAACCAAAAACTATGGTTACTATAGTTAAACCATGGTTACCACACTATATAGTTTCACCATGGTATTTGTAATAAAACTCTGGTTATACAAATGGCAATCAATCTGCCAAAAAACCATGGTCACTATACTTTTACCATAGGCCTAATAAAACCATGGTTAATTTTCCATAGGACAAAACATGACCCATGATAATGCAAAAACATGTTCAGTATTAAGATTTTTCTATAAAGATATATTCAAGATGTAGCTATTATTGTACTAATTTTGATATTAGAAAATTACATATCCCATACACTAGAACTATTGACGGAAGTACCCGCGTGTTTTTGGCGCTTTTTGAAGTTGTATGAGCTCTGTTTGGGGGAACTAAAACAATATTTACTTTTTTTTTTAAATAAAATAAAATCTACTTTTTTGAAAGGCGTATACTTTCAGTCAGATTTGAGTTTATTAGGCTACATCACCACTAGATACACCTTGCTTCTAATAATAAATAATATTTGTGACGAGACTTTTGTTCTTGTGGAAAATACATTAATGGATGAACAAATAAATAAATTAATAAAAAAACAATAGCATGCAATATCTTTACTTTGGCCTGTTGATAGAAATATTTAAGTGAGAACTGAGGTTCAGAGGATGCTGTTGTAGAGACCTAATAAAGGAGAAAAGACAATCATTTCAGAAGAGATGCTGATGAAGATTTTCTAAGGCAGCAGATTGAGCCGCTTTTAGAGAGACACTGACATCGGTTTAACAATTACCTATATAGTTCTTAGAAAATAATAGTAATAGGCAGTTCAAATTGCATCAAAGCTCTTGAGGGGGGGGGGTGTCCCCCTAACCAGACCACCCCCATGCCCCTTCAAAAAAAATAAAAATAAATAAAACCTTATTTAATATTTTGAACATTAAGTCATTATGCAGAAATTTTTTGGACAGGGTCATGTAGACTCATACAGATATCAAGATTCAGCGTATGAACCTCAACAATGGTGACAATCAATGAAAAGTTTGTTTTGTGATGTTCAGAGTTGATCTGATTATTTTGTTGACTGTCACCATTGTTGAGGTTCATACGCTGAATCTTGATATCTGTATGAGTCTACATGACCCTGTCCAAAAAATTTCTGCATAACTTAATGTTCAAAATATTAAAGCAGGTTAAAATTTCATGCAGTTGTATTGTAGGGCTAATATAATGTGAAATAGTTCAATCTAAATAATGTCCCCAGAGATCAAACTCTGGGAGAGTTCAGTTAATGACCACTACGTGATGATTGAATCATCAGATCAGTTTTTCTTCTTGCAACTTTTGCTATAACAAATGTGCTTCAGAAACAATTACAACAGCCAGAGAAAAACTTAAGTTAAAAAGTCAAGGGTCAGGAACCCAACTAAAGCAAGCACTTGCCTCCATAATGGTGACTTCAAACTTTATTATTTTCTATAAAACAGCGCTAAAGCTTCCTGGAGGCTAAGTGAGGGCTACCCGTGCAGGGCCAGTGCTAAGGGGCCAACATTTGGCCAATGAGCAAATTCTCATGGGCCCTGCGCTGGCAGCCCTTAAAGGGCCAGTGCAGGCTTGTTTGCAGGGGAGCCTCGTGTAAGATGTCAAAAGACTAGTTTCAGATTGTATATAAAGCACTATTTTAATGCACATAATGATGTGAATGTTATCTGAGTGCAAGCTGAGGCTCAAAGGCTGCTGTGTCGCTCCTGTCATATAAAGCCGTTGTGCTCGTGGAGACCTAATAAAGCAGAAAAGACCATCATTTCAGAAGAAGAGATGCTGATGAAGATTTTCTAGATCAAGCAGCAGATTGAAGCTCTGAAGCTCCTGAAAGACTGGAATTACAGCCAGATCAACTGTGTTCAGCAGCGATACTGTGAGTGTTTGTACAGAATTCATTTAGTGAATCGAGTGTTAAATCAGCGCAGACAGAACAATAAAGCATTCTGAGTCAATTCAGCCTCCGTTTAATTCTGCTGATCTCAGTCACATTCATGATTATTCATACTGTCATCAGTTCACATCAGAGATTCAGACACCACTTCATTATTAAATGAACTTTTATTATATTTGATGATCTGTTTACAATTTAAATATTAAAGCAACCTTTTACTCTGTTTATTAAAGATTCAGAACTGTGTGTGTGTCTGATCTAGATTTACTTCTAGTTGAAAATTAAAAACATTAATTAAAAATGAATGAATACAAATGTAACTGTGAGATTTGATGAGTTTATGTGCATGTGAACATCAGAAAGAGGATTTACAGAGAGTCTCTCTATCGTTTAATATCACACAGAGACACTGAGGAATTATAATCAACTCTAAACCCAGCACAGAGGGGTTCAGTGAATGTGGTGCTGAATGTGTGTAAGTGCGTGAGTGTGTGTAAGTGTGTGTGTGTGTGTGTGTCAGAGACGCTGTAGAAGGACAGAGAGCCGGCCGACACGTCCACATACACTCCTACTCTCTTAGAGCCGCATGAAAAGAACAGTCCAGACTCCAGGATTTGTCATTGGATCCAAACTTACAGTAATTTCTCTTTCCTTTCCTGTTGATTCCTTTATATGACACTGATATTTCAGCATCATCTCCACTCCATTCAGCCTCCCAGTAACAGCGTCCAGTCAGACTCTCTACACACATAACCTGATAACACTCATCAAATCTCTCCAGATGATCAGGATACGGCTGAAGATCTTTCACACGTGTGATCTTCCTGTTCTTATCAGACAGAATGATGTAAGTGTTTGCTGTGTTTGGATCCAGTGTGAGATCACAGGCATCTGAACACAAGAAGAGAGAAACGTACTTGGTTACAAACGTAACCTGGGTTCCCTGAGATATGGGAACGAGTAATGCATCTGCTAAGACGCTATGGGGAAAAGTCCTTTTTTCTCTTAAACCGAAGCCTTTTTTAATAACGCAGTGTAACTGCGCGGCCATTGGTTCACTTTATGCAGTATACTTTAAAAACTAACCAATGGCTCGGCAGCGGTAC
>NW_015541000.1:86227-86681 GCF_001515605.1 Sinocyclocheilus anshuiensis | reverse complement strand
CAGACACACACACAGAGACAGATCATCTACAGACACACACACACACACAGTCAGTTCATCTTCAGACATACACAGTCAGGTCAACTACAGACACACAGTCAGATCATCTACAGACATACACACACACACACACACACACACAGTCAGATCATCTTCAGACATACACAGTCAGGTCAACTACAGACACACACAGTCAGATCATCTACACACACACACACAGTCAGATCATCTACAGACACACACGGTCAGATCATCTACAGACATACACGGTCAGATAATCTACAGACACAGTCAGATCATCTACAGACACACAGACAGATCATCTACAGACACACAGTCAAATCATCTACAGACACACAGACAGATCATCTACAGACACAGACAGACAATCTACAGACACACACAGTCAAATCATCTACAGACACACAGTCAGATCATCTACAGACACACACAG
>NW_015541000.1:75365-86194 GCF_001515605.1 Sinocyclocheilus anshuiensis | reverse complement strand
AGACAGATCATCTACAGACACACACAGACAGATCATCTACAGACACACACACACACAGATCAGATCATCTACAGTCAGATCATCTACAGACACACAGTCAGTTCATCTACAGACACACTGTAGCGAATTTCATGTGATGAAGGCTGCTAATAAAACAGGTCTTCCCCTTTTATTATTCCTTATCGGGATGTGACGTCGTTGTTAGAGCGGATAGAAAAATATCCGGTGTCATGAGAGTAGCGTTTCACATGGCAGTTTGACATCCTCTAAGTCCTGTTCTGTCAGACTGACTCCTAAGTATCCATGTAAACTGTAGCGAATTTCATGTGATGAACTCTGCTAATAAAAGATGTCTTCCCCTTCAAATATTCCTTATCGGGATGTGACGTCATTGTTAGAGCGGAAAGAAAAATGTCCAGTGTCATGAGTAGTGTTTCATATGGTAGTTCAATGCTGAAGCCGAACTATGAGTGTTTGAATCTCCCGCTGAATCTACTGTTGAATTTTTTCAGAGTCCTTGGTTCTCCCACTGATGCTGTGTTTGGAGTGATTCGAGTCTGCAGCTGAAGTCGTGTTGGGAGTGTTTGATTCAACACCTGGTGGCACGTTTTAAGCATCTTCTCTGCACATTTCAAGAATGCTGTTTAGACAGCTTTTGATTCTCGCTGTAACTGCATTTTATATATAATTTATCAGCTAGAGCGGGAATGACAGCCACATTGGCATAAGTGTTTGCATGTGTCACGACAGCTACAGATAAAGCCATAATAAGCCTGCGGAGCTAATTTATCAATCTATCTTGATGAATGACGCAGAGGAACATACACAGGTGAACTCTGTCAAATAAGAGGACAGTGTTTTACTCACACGTGACTTGCATAAACACATTTTGATACACTTTTCAGTGTTGCCTTCTGAAAGTCAATTTTTTCAGTAAAAAAAAAAAAATTGGTTTCGGTTTTTCCTTTGGAGCTAGAAAGCGAATTATACAGAGAACGTTTTTACCCATTTTAGATTATGGTGACATTATTTACATGCATGCTTCTTTCTTCTTTTCTAAAAAGGCTGGATGGTGTTTATCATGCTGCATTGCAATTTATAAATGCTTGCTCACATACTTGTGATTGGTCCTCTTTATTTCAAAGAAGGAAAACACATATGTTATTGTATACTGTAAAGGCATTTCTGGGTATGCTGCCAAATTACATTACTTTTATGCTTACGTTGAAAGAACTATTCCACCAGATCATCAAACAGGATCCAATTACAAGTATCTGGGGTGCATTCAGAACATGGAAAATCAGCTTTCTTTTACTATGCACCTTGGTTGTGGAACGATTTTCAAACTTTTACTCCATTAGAAGCAATTCCTTCTTTGAGTATTTAAAAAAAAAAAACTATTGCAGTGTGTAATGAATGTACCTTGCTGCTGTTAAAAAAATAATTTGCTGATTCATGACTACTGTTTTATTCTGACCGTCTTGTGTGTTGTGTGTTTTACTTTTATCTATGTGAAACTTTAGTACGGTCATCTTGGCCAGGAGTCCCTGGAAAAAGAGATTTTCTTTTATCTCAGTGGGACCTTCCTGGAAAAATAAAGGATTGAAAGTGAACCAAACCAAAAGGAAAAAGCTCTACGATCTACAGGTCTGAAAATGCCCTTCTATGCAGTCCTCCAGCGGCTCACATTTCCACAAATTATGGTGTTTCTCTCTTTTTCACAATTATTTTTTTTTATTTGTTGAGGTTTTAAATGTGGTTTGATTCATCTACCGATAAAGTGTGTGTGTGTGTATGTGTGTGTGTGTGTGTGTGTGTGTATGTAAAATGTTGAGGTTTTAAATGTGGTTTGATTCATCTACCGATAAAGTGTGTGTGTGTGTATGTGTGTGTGTGTGTGTGTGTGTGTATGTAAAATGTTGAGGTTTTAAATGTGGTTTGATTCATCTACCGATAAAGTGTGTGTGTGTGTATGTGTGTGTGTGTGTGTGTGTGTGTATGTAAAATGTTGAGGTTTTAAATGTGGTTTGATTCATCTACCGATAAAGTGTGTGTGTGTGTATGTGTATGTGCATGTGTGTATGTGTGCGTGTGCGTGTGCGTGTGCGTGTGCGTGTGCGTGTGCGTGTGCGTGTGCGTGTGCGTGTGCGTGTGCGTGTGCGTGTGCGTGTGCGTGTGCGTGTGCGTGTGCGTGTGCGTGTGCGTGTGCGTGTGCGTGTGCGTGTGCGTGTGCGTGTGCGTGTGCGTGTGCGTGTGCGTGTGCGTGTGCGTGTGCGTGTGCGTGTGCGTGTGCGTGTGCGTGTGCGTGTGCGTGTGCGTGTGCGTGTGCGTGTGCGTGTGCGTGTGCGTGTGCGTGTGCGTGTGCGTGTGCGTGTGCGTGTGCGTGTGCGTGTGCGTGTGCGTGTGCGTGTGCGTGTGCGTGTGCGTGTGCGTGTGCGTGTGCGTGTGCGTGTGCGTGTGCGTGTGCGTGTGCGTGTGCGTGTGCGTGTGCGTGTGCGTGTGCGTGTGCGTGTGCGTGTGCGTGTGCGTGTGCGTGTGCGTGTGCGTGTGCGTGTGCGTGTGCGTGTGCGTGTGCGTGTGCGTGTGCGTGTGCGTGTGCGTGTGCGTGTGCGTGTGCGTGTGCGTGTGCGTGTGCGTGTGCGTGTGCGTGTGCGTGTGCGTGTGCGTGTGCGTGTGCGTGTGCGTGTGCGTGTGCGTGTGCGTGTGCGTGTGCGTGTGCGTGTGCGTGTGCGTGTGCGTGTGCGTGTGCGTGTGCGTGTGCGTGTGCGTGTGCGTGTGCGTGTGCGTGTGCGTGTGCGTGTGCGTGTGCGTGTGCGTGTGCGTGTGCGTGTGCGTGTGCGTGTGCGTGTGCGTGTGCGTGTGCGTGTGCGTGTGCGTGTGCGTGTGCGTGTGCGTGTGCGTGTGCGTGTGCGTGTGCGTGTGCGTGTGCGTGTGCGTGTGCGTGTGCGTGTGCGTGTGCGTGTGCGTGTGCGTGTGCGTGTGCGTGTGCGTGTGCGTGTGCGTGTGCGTGTGCGTGTGCGTGTGCGTGTGCGTGTGCGTGTGCGTGTGCGTGTGCGTGTGCGTGTGCGTGTGCGTGTGCGTGTGCGTGTGCGTGTGCGTGTGCGTGTGCGTGTGCGTGTGCGTGTGCGTGTGCGTGTGCGTGTGCGTGTGCGTGTGCGTGTGCGTGTGCGTGTGCGTGTGCGTGTGCGTGTGCGTGTGCGTGTGCGTGTGCGTGTGCGTGTGCGTGTGCGTGTGCGTGTGCGTGTGCGTGTGCGTGTGCGTGTGCGTGTGCGTGTGCGTGTGCGTGTGCGTGTGCGTGTGCGTGTGCGTGTGCGTGTGCGTGTGCGTGTGCGTGTGCGTGTGCGTGTGCGTGTGCGTGTGCGTGTGCGTGTGCGTGTGCGTGTGCGTGTGCGTGTGCGTGTGCGTGTGCGTGTGCGTGTGCGTGTGCGTGTGCGTGTGCGTGTGCGTGTGCGTGTGCGTGTGCGTGTGCGTGTGCGTGTGCGTGTGCGTGTGCGTGTGCGTGTGCGTGTGCGTGTGCGTGTGCGTGTGCGTGTGCGTGTGCGTGTGCGTGTGCGTGTGCGTGTGCGTGTGCGTGTGCGTGTGCGTGTGCGTGTGCGTGTGCGTGTGCGTGTGCGTGTGCGTGTGCGTGTGCGTGTGCGTGTGCGTGTGCGTGTGCGTGTGCGTGTGCGTGTGCGTGTGCGTGTGCGTGTGCGTGTGCGTGTGCGTGTGCGTGTGCGTGTGCGTGTGCGTGTGCGTGTGCGTGTGCGTGTGCGTGTGCGTGTGCGTGTGCGTGTGCGTGTGCGTGTGCGTGTGCGTGTGCGTGTGCGTGTGCGTGTGCGTGTGCGTGTGCGTGTGCGTGTGCGTGTGCGTGTGCGTGTGCGTGTGCGTGTGCGTGTGCGTGTGCGTGTGCGTGTGCGTGTGCGTGTGCGTGTGCGTGTGCGTGTGCGTGTGCGTGTGCGTGTGCGTGTGCGTGTGCGTGTGCGTGTGCGTGTGCGTGTGCGTGTGCGTGTGCGTGTGCGTGTGCGTGTGCGTGTGCGTGTGCGTGTGCGTGTGCGTGTGCGTGTGCGTGTGCGTGTGCGTGTGCGTGTGCGTGTGCGTGTGCGTGTGCGTGTGCGTGTGCGTGTGCGTGTGCGTGTGCGTGTGCGTGTGCGTGTGCGTGTGCGTGTGCGTGTGCGTGTGCGTGTGCGTGTGCGTGTGCGTGTGCGTGTGCGTGTGCGTGTGCGTGTGCGTGTGCGTGTGCGTGTGCGTGTGCGTGTGCGTGTGCGTGTGCGTGTGCGTGTGCGTGTGCGTGTGCGTGTGCGTGTGCGTGTGCGTGTGCGTGTGCGTGTGCGTGTGCGTGTGCGTGTGCGTGTGCGTGTGCGTGTGCGTGTGCGTGTGCGTGTGCGTGTGCGTGTGCGTGTGCGTGTGCGTGTGCGTGTGCGTGTGCGTGTGCGTGTGCGTGTGCGTGTGCGTGTGCGTGTGCGTGTGCGTGTGCGTGTGCGTGTGCGTGTGCGTGTGCGTGTGCGTGTGCGTGTGCGTGTGCGTGTGCGTGTGCGTGTGCGTGTGCGTGTGCGTGTGCGTGTGCGTGTGCGTGTGCGTGTGCGTGTGCGTGTGCGTGTGCGTGTGCGTGTGCGTGTGCGTGTGCGTGTGCGTGTGCGTGTGCGTGTGCGTGTGCGTGTGCGTGTGCGTGTGCGTGTGCGTGTGCGTGTGCGTGTGCGTGTGCGTGTGCGTGTGCGTGTGCGTGTGCGTGTGCGTGTGCGTGTGCGTGTGCGTGTGCGTGTGCGTGTGCGTGTGCGTGTGCGTGTGCGTGTGCGTGTGCGTGTGCGTGTATGTGTATGTGTGTGTGTGTATGTGTATGTGTATGTGAACCAACTCCAGGGTAAGGCTAAGGAGATGTTCGTCCTCTCTAAAAATACATTTAAATAAAAAGTCATGAAATAGTTTCAAGTCACCTAGCAACAATCTATACATCCCAACATAAATGCTCCCAATAAATGATTTCTTATTGAAGGAGCTACATTCACAAACCATTATAATTTGAACAATAAAAGCAAGCATACTGTATGCGTGATTTGGCATGGCAGCCATTCCGAATAAATAACTGTTGCCTTACCTAATACTTTTTTAAAAAGTTTTTATTCAAATTTGAATGGATTGTATTGCCTAGAAGGCACGTAAAGAGCGCCCCCCTTATAATAACTAAAAAGCTGTCAATCATCTAAATTCATCAACTTTTATAATGTCTAATTAAATCAGTCTAATTTATACTGTCTAATGAAATCAGCTCCAGCCTCATGTTCCTAAAGGACAACTGTGAACTACAGCAGCCAGACAGTGAGAGACACACCACTGACTGCCGACTGCATCTCTCTAGTCAATTCAGGATAGACTTTAATACACTAATTACTGTCCTTACAGTTTAAACATGGCCATACTGAAAACTTATTTAATTTAATTTAATTTAGTGAACTGCTCACTGTGTCTTCAAGACATTAAGGCACAATTTTCACTAAAGCAGCTTGGAAAGCAGTTGGATTGTGAAACGAAAAAAATAATTTCTTGAGATTGCCCTGTTTTATTCCCAATTATTTAAACAAAGTCAAACCTCAGTATCTGCAGCTGACAGTTTGGACTCTTCAGTGCATCAGAGAGCAGCTTCACTCCTGAATCCTGCAGATGATTGTTACTCAGATCCAGCTCTCTCAGGACAGAGTTTGAGGATTGTAGAGCTGATGACAAACTCTCACAACACTGAGCAGTGAGATTACAGCCAGCAAGACTGAAAGAGAGCAGAACACACACATCAACAGTCAGATCATCTACAGACACTCAACATGATAACTGTCTGACTGTACTTTATGTTCTTAATACCTCAGTATCTGCAGCTGACAGTTTTGACTCTTCAGTGCATCAGAAATAAACTTTACACCAGAGTCCTGTAGGTGACTGTTACTCAGATCCAGCTCTCTCAGGACAGAGTTTGAGGATTGTAGAGCTGATGACACCATTTCACAATGCTGATCTGAGAGATTACAGCCAGAAAATCTAGAAGAGATGAAAGAACAAATAAAATGAAACCAATAATATAATAAAGACATGTAAAGGAATTTCCCAAGTATCTGTCCTCAGGAACCTGGAACAAAATATTTTTACATTCCAGCCTGAATAACAATAAGATGAGTTCCTGAGTGCAAGGATATAATCTGCTCATTTTATCAGGTTCATCAACATCAGAGATCAGATTAGCTCCTGACTGTTTCTTCAGCTACTGCTGTGCTTCAAAATATGCTTTGCTGAAGATATACAATTATGAGTTTTGAACTACGAATCTGAGAGACTCCTTATTTCATTCATGCAAAGTTATGTCTTTGGGATATGACTTGACAAATTACATGAATCTGTGAGTTTGATTCTATTTCTTAGTGCCAAGCTGCTCAAACTAAATCAAGGTCAAGGTCAAGGTGAACTTTATTATCCCCAAAGGGCAATTTGTTTTATATTTTTATATCTATAAATATCTTATGTACTACATCTTATTCGTGCAGTAATGGCTGTTGTATTAGATTATGTTTATTAATTAAAGCAAAACAAGGTACTCGACATGTGGACGCCATTGTTGACTCGTCTCACCTCAGATGCAGTGCTCAGATGCATTAAATGGTGTTCTTTCATTGTTGTTGAATGTATTTAGTTAAGGGGTCATGATATGAGGAATCAAACTTTATTTGATATTTTGAAATATAAGAGGTCACTATACTATAAAAATGCTGTAATTTTCAGTCCTCAAAAATTCCTCCTCACTGCAAAAAGAGCATTTCATGAAACTAACCTGCAAAAAGTATATATTTGCATTTGAATGACTCTAAAACAGCACTTCAACACCTACAGTGTGCAGTTGAGCAGTGAGGGTGATGAGGAGAGAGATGCAACAATGTTAGTCAATCACAATAGCAAACATTTACTGACAAGAGTCAAACTGAGACTAGAAAATAATCATGCTGTGCAAATATAGGACTGTTTTTGTGTCAAAAAACTTAAAAAAACTAAAATAATAAAAAAAAATGTCATGTCATGTCATGACCCCTTCAAAACTATAAGCTTGCTGTTTAGAAGAAAATATCTAATTTAAGAAATGGTCCATTTTAAAGATGCTAGATTCATTATTAAACATGATTATTAATTTCTTGATGAAACACTCACAGAGCTTTTCTGCAGTTGATCACAGCTGGTATCAGTCTTCTTCTCCCCTCATCTGATGTGTTGTATTTCTTGAGGTCCAGCTCATCCAGCGGCTCCTCTGACATCTGAAGCATGTAGGTGATTGTTGAGCAGTGAGCAGGAGAGAGTTTCTTCTCTGAGTGTTTGTCTGATTTCACAAACTCCTGAATCTCTCTGGACAGAGTCTGATCTTTCATTTCCAGCAGACAGAGGAACAGATTGATGGATTCACCAGCTGAGAGATAATAAATATCATCTGGATCTTTAATCTTCTCTTTAATGTACTGTGTGGTTCTCCTGATGCTCTCTGAGCTGTTCTCTGTGTGTGTCAGTAGATCCTGTAAGAGTCTCTGATTGGACTCCAGTGAGACGCCCAGCAGGAACCGCAGGAACAGATCCAGGTGGCCATTCTCACTCTTGAGGGCTTTATCTACTGCTGATGTTAGTAGATCATACAGAGATACTCCGGAAAATTTGTAAGATCTGAATTCATTCAGTGGCTCTATGTTCTTCATTAAATTGCAGTAGAACACATAGAAAGCAGAGAGAAACTCCTGAACGCTCAGATGAATTAAGCTGTAGACTTTCCTCTGATGAATCACAGATTCCTCTTTAAACCTCATGTTCTTCATTCACTGCTTCACTCTCTCCCTCTATGATGTAGAGCTGTGTGTAGATCCTGTTCAGGAGGCTTTCATTCTCCTGGAGTTTCATTCCCTCAAATAATCTCTCATACTTGTTCTTCATGCTGGTTTTGAGCTGGTCTTTGACTCTCTGTAGTTCATCATTCACTGGTTGAAGAGAATCCTGCTGCAGGTCTCTAGTTTGGCCATCTTTAAACACTCTGCAGAAACAAGAAAAAAGGGTTTAATGTATGAAGAAAATGTTAATCAAATATTAAATCATTATATTTAATCATTATATAATCAATATATAAATCATATAATTAATGTTGTGCATTTCAATGTCAGTATAAAATTTAAAACTAATTTTTAAAAAATTAAAAAAGGTCATAGTTAATCTTCCATCACTGAACTTTTGTCCACAGGTTTGTGGTAAAATAAAACACCCCAAACTCATTTCTCTGTGTGCATTTAGTGTGTTTTTGTTTTGTTTATGTTTGCCAGCAAACCCTGCTGTCTCCCTTCCACACACACATTTAACCATATAAGAAGTTAAACAATATAGCAAGCACACCATGTAGTGTAAATCAGAGGGCTCATCATTTAGGGCTCGAGCCCCAAAAAATTTTAGTCTACCCCTGAATGTTTTTGCAGGCTTTAAGGCTTGTAAATGATCACTGTATTGATTGGCTAATGTCATTGAATAGGAAACCATTTTGAATAAGAAAAAATGCCGCCTCACTACTGCACATGAGTAAGTGTTTTGAAAATATTATACATTATGAAATTGTTTACTTATGGTTGCGATGCAGCTGCTGTCAGATCTAGTACAGTTGGCTGCTTCATCTTTCAATAAAAAAAAAAAACTATCCACTTGTTCCTGATGCTGAGAACCTTCTGAAGTCTGTACAGATACACGAATACGTTGTTTGAACGTGCTGCCAAAGTGGCCATTCTTTTACTATTCCATTTGCCAGCACACCCAAGTGCCTATAGAACATCAAAAACTGAATGCGCATCTTTATACTGCATCCAGTGTAGACAGCATCAGTGATTATAATGGGTTTGCTTTTGATGTAGCACTTGCATTCGAAACTGAAATTTTTTCAGAGGCTCCTGGGGCATAAGGCATCTACAGCCACAGTAACGCCACTCGGGTTGCTTCATATGAGGCCGCTTCAGCACTCGCTTCACGGCAGAGTCCCGAGATGGGCATGTCCATCACCCCGTACTGTCACCAAACCTTCAGCCCGTGGTGAGATCCTTCGTTTTTACGGGCGTGAGTCCCCCTAGAACAGGTGTCCAGGCATGCTGTGGTGTTCACGGATGCCACGGGCTGGGGGGCCACGTACAACGGGCATGCAGTGTCGGGTCTGTGGATGGGGCCTCAACTGCATTGGCACATCAACTGCCTCGAGTTGCTATCAGTACGTCTTGCACCGCCTCAAAGGGCTGCTACATGGCAAGCATGTGCTGGTCCGTATGGACAAAACTGCGACTGTTGCGTACATCAACCGCCAGGGTGGTCTACGCTCCCGCCGCACGTGGCAACTCGCCCTCCATCTCCTCCTCTGGAGTCAGAAGCATTTGAGGTCGCTTCGGGCCATTCACATCCCTGGCGTGCTCAATCGTGCAGCCGACGAGCTCTCACGATAGCCTGCGCTTCCGGGAGAGTGGCGACTCCATCCCCAGGTGGTCCAGCTGATTTGGGACCTCTTCGGAGCCGCACAGGTAGACCTGTTTGCCTCTCCCGACTCGACCCATTGCCAGCTGTTTTATTCCCTGACCGAGGGCATCCTCGGCACAGATGCACTGGCGCACAGCTGGCCCCAGGGCCTTCGCAAATATGCGTTTCCCCCAGTGAGCCTTCTCGCACAGACACTGTGCAAAGTCAGGGAGGACGAGGAGCAGGTCCTGTTAGTTGCGCCATACTGGCCCAACCGGACTTGGTTCTCGGAACTTATGCTCCTCGCAACAGCCCCTCCTTAGCCCATTCCTCTGAGGAAGGACCTGCTTTCTCAGAGACGGGGCACCCTTTGGCACCCGCGTCCAGACCTCTGAAAACTTAATGTCTGGTCCCTGGACGGGACGCGGAGGTTCTAGGTGACCTGCCCCAATCAGTGGTAGACACCATCACTTCCGCTAGAGCTCCCTTTATGAGGTGCCTCTATGCTTTGAAGTGGAAACTGTTCGTTGATTGGTGTTCTTCCCACCGGGAAGACCCCCGAAGATGTCGGGTCAGAGTCGTGCTTTCCTTCCTGCAATAGGGGTTGGAGCGAAGGCTGTCTCCCTCCACCCTGAAAGTGTATGATGCCGCAATTGCCACACATCACGATGCAGTTGATAGTACGTCTCTTGGTAAGCATGACCTGGTCGTCAGGTTCCTTAGAGGGGCGAGGAGGTTGAACCCTCCTTGTCCTACCTCGGTGCCCTCTTGGGATCTCTCTCTGGTGCTCACGGCACAGCAGAGACCTCCCTTTGAACCCTTGCAGTCAGCTGAGTTGAAAATTCTGTCACTAAAGACAGTTCTCCTGACTGCATTGGCTTCCATCAAGAGGGCAGGGGACCTGCAGGCATTTTCGGTCGACGAATCGTGCCTAGAATTCTGGCCGGCCAACTCTCACGTTGTCCTGAGACCCAGGCCTGGATATGTGCCCAAGGTTCCTACCACTCCCTTCAGGGACCAGGCAGTGAGCCTGCAAGCGCTGCTCTTGGAGGAGTCAGACCCAGCCCTAGCTTTTCTCTTTCCCGTCCGCGCTCTGCGGTTGTGCGTGGACAGAACACAAAGCTTCAGAAACTCAGACCAGCTCTTTGTCTGTTACGGAGGCCAGCAGAAGGGAAAGGCTGTCTCCAAACAGAGGTTAGCCCACTGGATAGTGGATGCTATTGTCTTGGCTTACCAATCCCAAGACGTGCCTTGCCCATTCACAGGGCTCGCAAAATCGCTAGCCCGACGTCCCAGGGCTATTGTGTTTTCCAGTCGGGCTACCAAAATGTATCACCACTCTGCCCGACGGGCTACCTTAAATG
>NW_015541000.1:68290-74910 GCF_001515605.1 Sinocyclocheilus anshuiensis | reverse complement strand
AGGGGACCTGCAGGCATTTTCGGTCGACGAATCGTGCCTAGAATTCTGGCCGGCCAACTCTCACGTTGTCCTGAGACCCAGGCCTGGATATGTGCCCAAGGTTCCTACCACTCCCTTCAGGGACCAGGCAGTGAGCCTGCAAGCGCTGCTCTTGGAGGAGTCAGACCCAGCCCTAGCTTTTCTCTTTCCCGTCCGCGCTCTGCGGTTGTGCGTGGACAGAACACAAAGCTTCAGAAACTCAGACCAGCTCTTTGTCTGTTACGGAGGCCAGCAGAAGGGAAAGGCTGTCTCCAAACAGAGGTTAGCCCACTGGATAGTGGATGCTATTGTCTTGGCTTACCAATCCCAAGACGTGCCTTGCCCGTTCGGGTTGCGAGCACACTCAACTAGAAGTGTTGCTTCCTCCTGGGCGCTGGCTCAAGGCGCCTCTCTGACAGATATTTGTAAAGCTGCGGGCCGGGCGACACCTAACACGTTCGTTAGATTCTATAGCCTTAGTGTAGAGCCGGTATTTTCCTGTGTACTCGCGAAGGACCCGTTCTAGATGTCGGTTTGCAACGCCCCTCCCACCCGCTGGGCCAAATACGTGCGTCTATTGCTCCAATAGAGTTCCCCAAAAATGGCTAACCCTTTGAGTTCCTCCATCACCCCCCGGTAGTCAAACGTGGTGGAGCGTTTGACACCAGGCCTACACTCGTATGCATTGTGGAACCTGTGTTAGGCTGGGTGTCCATATGTAGTGGTCCCTGCGGCGATCCCATATGCGTATTCTTCCACGGTAGGCTGCCCAGTCCGACTAGCCCGTGTCTTTCCCTCTCTGCTGGTGTTCTTTCCCCCCTAGAACTAGGTTGGAAGCATCCCAGAGACTTCCTAATGTTGTACTACCCTAATTGTCTAGTCCAAATGTGTAACCGCCACATTTTACCTTCCTAAGGGCAGGATGTGGCCTCCGCAGCGTCCCCTTCCTTTCTAGGGCACGCTTTCCCAGCGTTATCCAATAGTCACACTGAGTGGGTCTTGCGGAACAGCAGTGACTGACCTTCTCTGCTTAGAGCCCTGACTCCCGCTCCAACAGTTGGGGGCGGTCCAGGAGTCTCAAGCAGAGCGCTGGAAGGACCAGCGACAGTGGCGTGTTGGTAGATATCCCCAATTCTGAAAGGGAACATCTCGGTTACGTATGTAACCCTCGTTCCCTGAAGGAGGGAACGGAGACATACGTCCTGTCGCCACAGTCGTTGTACCTCCGCTGTACGGCCGAGTCACTAGCTCGGCTCCTCAGCGGAAAAGCAAATATGCAATGCACCTGCTGCTCATTAAATACTCGCGCTGCAGCGCAGAGCAGCTGTGGCAATTATCGCATGCCAATGTGCATTGGCTCATTTTTCTTACACTCGAAGTAGATTGGTCTCCCAAAGCGATCCCCAATTCGTCGGTCAGTTCCGACATACGTCTCCATTCCCTCCTTCAGGGAACGAGGGTTACATACATAACCGAGACGTTTTTGCTTTAAACGGTAACACTTTATAATAATGTTCTGTTAAGCATTTATGAACACATAGCAATGTTTTGTAAATGATTAGTTCATCATTAACTAATTACTTGTAAATGACTTGTAAATGAATTAACAAAACATACACAAATTGTTAGCATATCACTTATTAATCGCTTATCAATGTTTTGTAAATGATTAGTTCATCATTAACTAATTACTTGTAAATGACTTGTAAATGAATTAACAAAACATACACAAATTGTTAGCATATCACTTATTAATCGCTTATCAATGTTTTGTAAATGATTAGTTCATCATTAACTAATCACTAATAAATGACTTACAACTGAACATTATTATAAAGTGTTACCCATAAATCATATCTAAACAAAACAATAACATCAGACGGGTTGAATGAGACGCAAATTCGCTCTCTGACAGCAGGTAGTGCTTAAGGAACAGCCACAATATAACGTTTTCTTGGTTACAGCTGTAAACAAACTACTTTAGTTAAGTAGTGCAAACACTGCTTTAATTGTGGAACCTGTGTTAGGCTGGGTGTCCATATGTAGTGGTCCCTGCGGCGATCCCATATGCGTATTCTTCCACGGTAGGCTGCCCAGTCCGACTAGCCCGTGTCTTTCCCTCTCTGCTGGTGTTCTTTCCCCCCTAGAACTAGGTTGGAAGCATCCCAGAGACTTCCTAATGTTGTACTACCCTAATTGTCTAGTCCAAATGTGTAACCGCCACATTTTACCTTCCTAAGGGCAGGATGTGGCCTCCGCAGCGTCCCCTTCCTTTCTAGGGCACGCTTTCCCAGCGTTATCCAATAGTCACACTGAGTGGGTCTTGCGGAACAGCAGTGACTGACCTTCTCTGCTTAGAGCCCTGACTTCCGCTCCAACAGTTGGGGGCGGTCCAGGAGTCTCAAGCAGAGCGCTGGAAGGACCAGCGACAGTGGCGTGTTGGTAGATATCCCCAATTCTGAAAGGGAACATCTCGGTTACGTATGTAACCCTCGTTCCCTGAAGGAGGGAACGGAGACATACGTCCTGTCGCCACAGTCGTTGTACCTCCGCTGTACGGCCGAGTCACTAGCTCGGCTCCTCAGCGGAAAAGCAAATATGCAATGCACCTGCTGCTCATTAAATACTTGCGCCGCAGCGCAGAGCAGCTGTGGCAATTATCGCATGCCAATGTGCATTGGCTCATTTTTCTTACACTCGAAGTAGATTGGTCTCCCAAAGCGATCCCCAATTCGTCGGTCAGTTCCGACATACGTCTCCATTCCCTCCTTCAGGGAACGAGGGTTACATACATAACCGAGACGTTTTTGCTTTAAACGGTAACACTTTATAATAATGTTCTGTTAAGCATTTATGAACACATAGTCATGTTTTGTAAATGATTAGTTCATCATAAAATTACTTGTAAATTAATTAACAAAACATACACAAATTGTTAGCATATCACTTATTAATCGCTTATCAATGTTTTGTAAATGATTAGTTCATCATTAACTAATCACTAATAAATGACTTACAACTGAACATTATTATAAAGTGTTACCCATAAATCATATCTAAACAAAACAATAACATCAGACGGGTTGAATGAGACGCAAATTCGCTCTCTGACAGCAGGTAGTGCTTAAGGAACAGCCACAATATAACGTTTTCTTGGTTACAGCTGTAAACAAACTACTTTAGTTAAGTAGTGCAAACACTGCTTTAATATTGTGACGAGTGGGGTGGGGCCGAGAGCCATGGGAGCGGAGCGAGGTCGGTGGAGTAAATGATAATGAGCGACACCTGCGCCACTCACCGGTCTCGAGTCCCATGGAGGAGCTCCAGCCAATGTAACAAAGTTCGTAGATCGGGAAGGAGGAGGCGGGAACCGGCGAACATTTAAACATAACTTTAATAATAAAATAAACACAAAACTGAAAATAGCGCGACAGCCCCTCACAAATGACTGCCGCGCACAAACAGAAACAAAACAACATAAAATCCAGGCCTGGTCCTCTCTCGTCTTGCACTGTCGTCACTCCTCCTTTTAGCCCCACTCGTCACAAATATGCATTATACAGAGGCAAGATGAAAAGAAAATACCATCTAAACTTTTCTGAGGACAGTCAGTTTCTCTCAGAGATACATTCATATAAACCCCACATATATATTCATAATACAATCCCCGCCCCCAATTGTATCGTAACTGTAACATCTCAAACGACTTGAATTGTCACATATTTTTTATTGATTTTCAACCAGCTTGGCATGCATCATTAGATCCCTAGATCAGATTATTTTAAACCGGTAAACTACTGGAAAGTTCAAAACAAACGTTTGAAACAAACGTTTGCAAGTCCTGACCGATGTACTGTAATTACCTCACCAACCAGCTGTTAATAATCTGTTTGTCACGGACTACGTGACTTCGCCACTTTCTGTGGATTTTTTACCTGCAACTAAGCGACAAATAACATAATAACATTTTGATAGACTAAGCAGTTAGTCAACTATTAGGGGGCAGCCCTAATGAAAAGAGACACTGTCATCGGTTTCAAGGTAGCCAACTACTCTAACTAGCCATGCTCAGTAATACTGTTTGTATGACCTATATAACAGTGCCTGAAAAGGGTGTAGGATCGTTTTGTTCATAATTTTTAACATTACAGATAGTTCATGGGTAAAAGTACACCCTGATATGTATGAATAAAATGGTCAACTAAACAATTCTGTAATTTAATTTGCAGAAAGCAAATAATTGCTCAAAATTATGCCACAATGCAAAATAATAAGCATAATTTCCATTTCCAAAAGCACAAACATAACATTTGAAAAGTTACTGGAAACAGTATATTCACCGTTTCTGAACATTTACCTTTAAATTGTAACATATTTGGATTATCATGTGTAGGATGATGATGATGATGATGATGATGTGTCAGCCAATGTGTTATTATAGCAAATAAATATACACACTTGCTAATTTAGTTGTTATAGCACAAAATGTAAACTATTCAAAGAGGTGTAAGATGACCTGGAGTAAGAATATAATTTTGATATAGTATAATTCTTCTTATTATTGATATTTTTTAAAGTGTAATATAAAATACTAAATCAACTATTATATTTAAAATTTTATTTTGACAATTTCATTGAATAATTGAATAACTGACAATCCCTGTAAAACAGGTTCATCTGAGAGTTAAAAAAGAGGCACATAAATATTAACAATTAACAAATATCAAGTTCAAGTTAGTTTTATTTCTAGAGCACATTTAAGCATGGAACAGGGCCGACCAAAGTGCTGCACAACAAACAATAAAATACAATAAAGAGAGAAAAACTGTAAACAAGAATAAAAACCATGCAAAACAAACAATAGCTACATATTAAAGGCCAAAGAGAAGAGATGGGTTTTAAGATAGGACTTGAACTCAGATAAAGTGGATGCCATTCTAATGTGAACTGGTAAGTTGTTCCAAAGAGTGGGACCAGTCACATCAAAGGCTCTAGATCCCCTGGTCTTAAAGTGAGTTCTATATCACTTGCCCCTGATGTTATCAAATCCTAGAAATGCACCTGGTGTAGATTATATGACAAAATGCTTAAACTTATATATGATTATATGATGAAATTAGTCTATAAAATAAAGATTAGCAGATTTTTGAATCCCATTCTCAGTCACTCTATATGATGAAAGAGTGAATGCTAAAGACCATCATCTCTGTGTGAACTGGTAATTCTGTTGAATATTAAACATCTTCATGAGTGAATATGAATATGAGCACTGAAATAAATAAGTACTATTCCTGGCTGGTGGAATGATCTTCCCACCCCTATCCGGAATGCTGATTCCCTGACAATTTTCAAGCGACAGCTTAAAACGAATCTCTTTTGTCACCATTTGACTTCATCTTAAAAAACAAAACAAAAAAAACCTTGCTCTCTCTTTCCTTAATCTCTCCCTGTGTATCTTGTACTAATCTGAACAATGCCTTAAACTTTGTATTGCAAGCACTTCCTTTGTTTATTTGCATCTTTATGATGAGTCGCTTATTGTATTCCTCAATTGTAAGTCGCTTTGGATAAAAGCATCTGCTAAATGAATAAATGTAAATGTAAATAAATGTAAGTAAGATGTTCAGCTGTTTCCCAAACTGATAGGATACTAAGCTGCTCTGAAAACACTTAATCGTGAGCAGCATGCGAGTTTGTGTAACTGAAACATACAGTACATGCACACTACATTTAATAAAAAACAGCCTTTCTCAATTCACTAATCACACTCAGCCATCCGACAATGGGATCAATCGTTTGTAAGCTATTAGATCCCTGCATAAATAAAGCAGTAGTTTTGTGTGTCACCTGGGGTCAGAGGTCACTGCTTCATCACTGAATGAATGAGGAAGATACATGGATCTGTCACTCTTCAGAGACACACAGCTGTGATCAGGAGATGAAGATCTCTGACTGCTCTCTCTGTTCTCCATAATCACAAACTGACTTCAGTCCTGCATATGGAAACACAAGAGAACAAATGACAAAAAATGACATAACATTCTGTCTATTCCAGTGATACAAACCACACACACAATGACATTCAAGAGAATTCTGTGCTTCCAACCTTGTTGCAGCAGTTTGTGGAGGATCCTTTTGTGCACCAAATCGACAAAGCCATAAAGTAAATAAAAGTAAATGTTCATATAATGGTTTATATGTACAAAGCCCAGATCTGAACCCACATCAGTGCAGCGACACACATTAATTCTGAATCAGTGTTGATTCCCTGAACCATTCAGTTCATCACGTGTTGCTAAATCTCCACTGAACTAACATGAGCTCTAAATAACTGAATGTAGTTTTTCCTATGTCAGGATTCACCACAGTATCATAAGTGGAAAGAGAAACTGGATGAGAGCTGCTTTAAATATTTAATATTTGTATATTGCACACTATTATTCTTCGCAAAAATATATGTATGTGAAAGGAGAATGTATGTGTGTGTGTGTGTGTGTGTGTGTGTGTGTGTGTGTGAGAGGAGAACAAGGTCACATCACAGGAGAGTGAACTGTCTGTCAGAAATCATAGCACGTCAGCTGTCTTAACCGCGGCTTGTGTAC